>NW_025535735.1:2500-80000 GCF_020615455.1 Coregonus clupeaformis | reverse complement strand
CCGCAAACACCTTGAGAACGACTCACGAGCTCCTACTCTCTATGACAGCGTCAGCCGTTAAAGCTACCAAAAGCTGGCAGACATGTTTACATCCTGGTTAGTTTGGATCAGTTAGATGATTTCTGAAGTTAAGGGCAGATTTGGAAAGAAAAAAAAAGAAAACATCAAACCCAACTTTTAGAAAAAAACATAACAATTGATTTAAGAGTTTGTAATTTGGGAATGTTTTCTCTGAGTTACTATTATATGATGCGTTTCTGGCAATGAGAAAATCGGTGCTACACTGCCTTTAAAGGAACACTTCTGGGTTTTGGCAATGAGGCCCTTGATTCCCTTCGTCTTAATCTCGCCGGGACCCCTCCCCCTTCTTGCTTCTGTAACGTCGGCGTTTCCTCGCGGGGGGCGGGGTTGGGGGCGGGGGCTACCTCATCACGTGACCGACTAATGTCCGCTACACCTATTGCTGTTTAACCTTCCCTCTCTCTGGAAGTCTTATGCGTGCTAGCAGATAACCATAGACTTCCAGTCATTGCTGTTTAACCTTCCCTCTCTCTGGAAGTCTTATGCGTGCTAGCAGATAACCATAGACTTCCAGTCATTGCTGTTTAACCTTCCCTCTCTCTGGAAGTCTTATGCGTGCCAGCAGATAACCATAGACTTCTAGTCATTGCGCTAGTTAGCATTGGGTCGCGAACTACCTAATAATAATAATATGCCATTTAGCAGACGCTTTTAACCAAAGCGACTTACAGTCATGCTTCCCCAATCAAAAGCCTTGGATTAACACCGAGGGGTTGGCGCTAAACTAAAGGACAGGGCTTCCGCACACAGACAACTCTGAGGCTACGTCTGAGGACAGGAACAAGGACAGGAAGTCCCGCTACGACCTCTGCAGAGTCATCAAACGAGCAAAAAGGACAATCTAGGAACAAGGTGGAATCATATTCCACAGGCTCCGACGCCCGCTGCATGTGGCAGGGGGCTACAGTCCATTATGGATTACAAAAGAAAGACCCAGCTGTGATCTGCCCAAAACGATGCCTCTCTTCCAGACCAACTCAATGCATTTTATGTACGTTTTGACAATAACAACATCGTGCCGGGTGTGAGGGCCGCCACCGACCCAGAAGATAGGGGTGATCTCTCGCTCTCTCCGAGGCCGACGTGGGTAAAGTCTTTCATCAAGGTCAACACCCGCAAGACCGCGCGGGGGGCCTAGATGATATTCCAGGGCGCTTTCTCAGAGCAATGCGCAGAACAGCTGGCAGGCATATTCACGGTCACGCTCTCAAATGGTACAGCTGTAGATCTCGGAGGATTTGAGGGCCCATGCCAAACCTTTTCAACTTCCTGAGGGGGAAGAGGCGCCTTCTTCACAACTGCGCACGCGTGGACAACTTTAAAGTTGCTTAGTGATTTTGTACACCGAGGAACTTGAAGCTCTCGACCCAGAAACCTGACTTAACACTGTCAGGGAATGTTTTAACCAATCACATGACGCCTGATCCAATGCCGATCGCAGACCATCTTTGAATCAGTAACGAAGCGGTGTACAGTATGGAAAGCCATTCGATAGGTCAATAAGAGACGACAGCGCAGTACTTCCCATATCCTGCCCCCTTAACCACAGCATTTTAAAAAATAACTTAGAATCAGCCAATCAGGTGTAGAGGAGGGTAGGAGGGAGGGGCTACAGGTCAGTGAGACAACACCGCCTGGTCAAGGCCTTCACACAGCCCGAATAACAACATGAAAAACTAACACTGAAACAATGAAGTAACTGTGGTCAAGGTCCAGCTCTGTTCTGGTGATAGAACTGGGTGTCAAGACAGTTCTGTTCTCCCTATGGTTACCTTGGCTGGACAGGCAGGCTGAGTCAGGGTCCAGCTCTGTTCTGGTGATAGAACTGGGTGTCAAGACAGTTCTGTTCTCCCTATGGTTACCTTGGCTGGACAGGCAGGCCGAGTCAGGGTCCAGCTCTGTTCTGGTGATAGAACTGGGTGTCAAGACAGTTCTGTTCTCCCTATGGTTACCTTGGCTGGACAGGCAGGCCGAGTCAGGGTCCAGCTCTGTTCTGGTGATAGAACTGGGTGTCAAGACAGTTCTGTTCTCCCTATGGTTACCTTGGCTGGACAGGCAGGCCGAGTCAGGGTCCAGCTCTGTTCTGGTGATAGAACTGGGTGTCAAGACAGTTCTGTTCTCCCTATGGTTACCTTGGCTGGACAGGCAGGCCGAGTCAGGGTCCAGCTCTGTTCTGGTGATAGAACTGGGGGGTCAAGACAGTTCTGTTCTCCCTATGGTTACCTTGGCTGGACAGGCAGGCCGAGTCAGGGTCCAGCTCTGTTCTGGTGATAGAACTGGGTGTCAAGACAGTTCTGTTCTCCCTATGGTTACCTTGGCTGGACAGGCAGGCCGAGTCAGGGTCCAGCTCTGTTCTGGTGATAGAACTGGGTGTCAAGACAGTTCTGTTCTCCCTATGGTTACCTTGGCTGGACAGGCAGGCCGAGTCCGTCTGGAAAAGTCTCCTAGGAATTTTTAAGGACTTTGATCTCAAATAACCTCTGTGGTGTGTCTCTATACGCTGTCTCTCTGTGGTGTGTCTTCTATCGCTGTCTCTCTGTGGTGTGTCTCTCTATACGCTGTCTCTCTGTGGTGTGTCTTCTCGCTGTCTCTCTGTGGTGTGTCTCTCTATATCGCTGTCTCTCTGTGGTGTGTCTCTATACGCTGTCTCTCTGTGGTGTGTCTTCTATACGCTGTCTCTCTGTGGTGTGTCTCTATACGCTGTCTCTCTGTGGTGTGTCTTCTATATGCTGTCTCTCTGTGGTGTGTCTCTGTGGTGTCTCTCTATACGCTGTCTCTCTGTGGTGTGTCTCTATACGCCTGTCTCTCTGTGGTGTGTCTCTATACGCTGTCTCTCTGTGGTGTGTCTTCTATACGCTGTCTCTCTGTGGTGTGTTCTTCTATACGCTGTCTCTCTGTGGTGTCTCTCTATACGCTGTCTCTCTGTGGTGTGTCTTCTATACGCTGTCTCTCTGTGGTGTGTCTCTCTATATCGCTGTCTCTCTGTGGTGTGTCTCTATACGCTGTCTCTCTGTGGTGTGTCTTCTATACGCTGTCTCTCTGTGGTGTGTCTCTATCGCTGTCTCTCTGTGGTGTGTCTTCTATATGCTGTCTCTCTGTGGTGTGTCTCTGTGGTGTCTCTCTATACGCTGTCTCTCTGTGGTGTGTCTCTATACGCTGTCTCTCTGTGGTGTGTCTCTATACGCTGTCTCTCTGTGGTGTGTCTTCTATACGCTGTCTCTCTGTGGTGTGTCTTCTATACGCTGTCTCTCTGTGGTGTCTCTCTATACGCTGTCTCTCTGTGGTGTGTCTTCTATACGCTGTCTCTCTGTGGTGTGTCTCTATACGCTGTCTCTCTGTGGTGTGCTCTATACGCTGTCTCTCTGTGGTGTGTCTTCTATACGCTGTCTCTCTGTGGTGTGTCTCTATACGCTGTCTCTCTGTGGTGTGTCTTCTATATGCTGTCTCTCTGTGGTGTGTCTCTGTGGTGTCTCTCTATACGCTGTCTCTCTGTGGTGTGTCTCTATACGCTGTCTCTCTGTGGTGTGTCTCTCTATATATGCTGTCTCTCTGTGGTGTGTCTTCTATATGCTGTCTCTCTGTGGTGTGTCTCTGTGGTGTCTCTCTATACGCTGTCTCTCTGTGGTGTGTCTCTCTATACGCTGTCTCTCTGTGGTGTGTCTCTATACGCTGTCTCTCTGTGGTGTGTCTCTCTACGCTGTCTCTCTGTGGTGTGTCTCTCTATCGCTGTCTCTCTGTGGTGTGTCTCTCTATACGCTGTCTCTCTGTGGTGTGTCTCTATACGCTGTCTCTCTGTGGTGTGTCTCTCTATCGCTGTCTCTCTGTGGTGTGTCTCTCTATACGCTGTCTCTCTGTGGTGTGTCTCTATCGCTGTCTCTCTGTGGTGTGTCTCTATACGCTGTCTCTCTGTGGTGTGTCTCTATACGCTGTCTCTCTGTGGTGTGTCTCTATACGCTGTCTCTCTGTGGTGTCTCTCTATACGCTGTCTCTCTGTGGTGTGTCTCTATACGCTGTCTCTCTGTGGTGTGTCTCTCTATACGCTGTCTCTCTGTGGTGTCTCTCTATACGCTGTCTCTCTGTGGTGTGTCTCTATACGCTGTCTCTCTGTGGTGTGTCTCTCTATACGCTGTCTCTCTGTGGTGTGTCTCTATACGCTGTCTCTCTGTGGTGTGTCTCTATACGCTGTCTCTCTGTGGTGTGTCTCTATACACTGTCTCTCTGTGGTGTGTCTCTATACACTGTCTCTCTGTGGTGTGTCTCTATACGCTGTCTCTCTGTGGTGTGTCTCTATACGGCTGTCTCTCTGTGGTGTCTCTATCGCTGTCTCTCTGTGGTGTGTCTCTATCGCTGTCTCTCTGTGGTGTGTCTCTATACACTGTCTCTCTGTGGTGTCTCTCTATACGCTGTCTCTCTGTGGTGTGTCCTCTATCGCTGTCTCTCTGTGGTGTGTCTCTCTATACGCTGTCTCTCTGTGGTGTCTCTCTACGCTGTCTCTCTGTGGTGTGTCTCTATACGCTGTCTCTCTGTGGTGTCTCTATACGCTGTCTCTCTGTGGTGTGTCTCTATACGCTGTCTCTCTGTGGTGTGTCTCTATACGCTGTCTCTCTGTGGTGTCTCTCTATACGCTGTCTCTCTGTGGTGTGTCTCTATACGCTGTCTCTCTGTGGTGTGTCTCTCTATACGCTGTCTCTCTGTGGTGTCTCTCTATACGCTGTCTCTCTGTGGTGTGTCTCTATACGCTGTCTCTCTGTGGTGTGTCTCTCTATACGCTGTCTCTCTGTGGTGTGTCTCTATACGCTGTCTCTCTGTGGTGTGTCTCTATACGCTGTCTCTCTGTGGTGTGTCTCTATACACTATCTCTCTGTGGTGTGTCTCTATACACTGTCTCTCTGTGGTGTGTCTCTATACGCTGTCTCTCTGTGGTGTGTCTCTATACGCCGTCTCTCTGTGGTGTCTCTCTATACGCTGTCTCTCTGTGGTGTGTCTCTATACGCTGTCTCTCTGTGGTGTCTCTCTGTGGTATGTCTCTATACACTGTCTCTCTGTGGTGTCTCTCTATACGCTGTCTCTCTGTGGTGTGTCCTCTATACGCTGTCTCTCTGTGGTGTGTCTCTCTATACGCTGTCTCTCTGTGGTGTGTCTCTCTATACGCTGTCTCTCTGTGGTGTGTCTCTATACGCTGTCTCTCTGTGGTGTGTCTCTATACGCTGTCTCTCTGTGGTGTGTCTTCTATACGCTGTCTCTCTGTGGTGTGTCTTCTATACGCTGTCTCTCTGTGGTGTCTCTCTATACGCTGTCTCTCTGTGGTGTGTCTTCTATACGCTGTCTCTCTGTGGTGTGTCTCTCTATACGCTGTCTCTCTGTGGTGTGTCTCTATACGCTGTCTCTCTGTGGTGTGTCTTCTATACGCTGTCTCTCTGTGGTGTGTCTCTATACGCTGTCTCTCTGTGGTGTGTCTTCTATATGCTGTCTCTCTGTGGTGTGTCTCTGTGGTGTCTCTCTATACGCTGTCTCTCTGTGGTGTGTCTCTATACGCTGTCTCTCTGTGGTGTGTCTCTCTATACGCTGTCTCTCTGTGGTGTGTCTCTATACGCTGTCTCTCTGTGGTGTGTCTCTATACGCTGTCTCTCTGTGGTGTGTCTCTATACGCTGTCTCTCTGTGGTGTGTCTTCTATACGCTGTCTCTCTGTGGTGTGTCTTCTATACGCTGTCTCTCTGTGGTGTCTCTCTATACGCTGTCTCTCTGTGGTGTGTCTTCTATACGCTGTCTCTCTGTGGTGTGTCTCTCTATACGCTGTCTCTCTGTGGTGTGTCTCTATACGCTGTCTCTCTGTGGTGTGTCTCTATACGCTGTCTCTCTGTGGTGTGTCTCTATACGCTGTCTCTCTGTGGTGTGTCTTCTCATACGCTGTCTCTCTGTGGTGTGTCTTCTATACGCTGTCTCTCTGTGGTGTCTCTCTATACGCTGTCTCTCTGTGGTGTGTCTTCTATACGCTGTCTCTCTGTGGTGTGTCTCTCTATACGCTGTCTCTCTGTGGTGTGTCTCTATACGCTGTCTCTCTGTGGTGTGTCTTCTATACGCTGTCTCTCTGTGGTGTGTCTCTATACGCCTGTCTCTCTGTGGTGTGTCTTCTATATGCTGTCTCTCTGTGGTGTGTCTCTGTGGTGTCTCTCTATCGCTGTCTCTGTGGTGTGTCTCTATACGCTGTCTCTCTGTGGTGTGTCTCTCTATACGCTGTCTCTCTGTGGTGTGTCTCTCTATACGCTGTCTCTCTGTGGTGTGTCTCTATACGCTGTCTCTCTGTGGTGTGTCTCTATACGCTGTCTCTCTGTGGTGTGTCTTCTATACGCTGTCTCTCTGTGGTGTGTCTTCTATACGCTGTCTCTCTGTGGTGTCTCTCTATACGCTGTCTCTCTGTGGTGTGTCTTCTATCGCTGTCTCTCTGTGGTGTGTCTCTATACGCTGTCTCTCTGTGGTGTGTCTCTATACGCTGTCTCTCTGTGGTGTGTCTTCTATCGCTGTCTCTCTGTGGTGTGTCTCTATACGCTGTCTCTCTGTGGTGTGTCTTCTATATGCTGTCTCTCTGTGGTGTGTCTCTATACGCTGTCTCTCTGTGGTGTGTCTCTATACGCTGTCTCTCTGTGGTGTGTCTTCTATACGCTGTCTCTCTGTGGTGTGTCTCTCTACGCTGTCTCTCTGTGGTGTGTCTCTCTATACGCTGTCTCTCTGTGGTGTGTCTCTATACGCTGTCTCTCTGTGGTGTGTCTCTATACGCTGTCTCTCTGTGGTGTGTCTTCTATACGCTGTCTCTCTGTGGTGTGTCTTCTATACGCTGTCTCTCTGTGGTGTCTCTCTATACGCTGTCTCTCTGTGGTGTGTCTTCTATACGCTGTCTCTCTGTGGTGTGTCTCTCTATACGCTGTCTCTCTGTGGTGTGTCTCTATCGCTGTCTCTCTGTGGTGTGTCTTCTATACGCTGTCTCTCTGTGGTGTGTACTCTATACGCTGTCTCTCTGTGGTGTGTCTTCTATATGCTGTCTCTCTGTGGTGTGTCTCTGTGGTGTCTCTCTATACGCTGTCTCTCTGTGGTGTGTCTCTATACGCTGTCTCTCTGTGGTGTGTCTCTCTATACGCTGTCTCTCTGTGGTGTGTCTCTCTATACGCTGTCTCTCTGTGGTGTGTCTCTATACGCTGTCTCTCTGTGGTGTGTCTCTATCGCTGTCTCTCTGTGGTGTGTCTTCTATACGCTGTCTCTCTGTGGTGTGTCTTCTATACGCTGTCTCTCTGTGGTGTCTCTCTTATACGCTGTCTCTCTGTGGTGTGTCTTCTATACGCTGTCTCTCTGTGGTGTGTCTCTCTATACGCTGTCTCTCTGTGGTGTGTCTCTATACGCTGTCTCTCTGTGGTGTGTCTTCTATACGCTGTCTCTCTGTGGTGTGTCTCTATACGCTGTCTCTCTGTGGTGTGTCTTCTATATGCTGTCTCTCTGTGGTGTGTCTCTGTGGTGTGTCTCTATACGCTGTCTCTCTGTGGTGTGTCTCTATACGCTGTCTCTCTGTGGTGTGTCTCTCTCTATCGCTGTCTCTGTGGTGCTCTTGCTGTCTCTCTGTGGTGTGTCTCTATACGCTGTCTCTCTGTGGTGTGTCTCTCTCTATACGCTGTCTCTCTGTGGTGTGTCTCTATACGCTGTCTCTCTGTGGTGTGTCTCTCTATACGCTGTCTCTCTGTGGTGTGTCTCTCTATACGCTGTCTCTCTGTGGTGTCTCTCTATACGCTGTCTCTCTGTGGTGTGTCTTCTATATGCTGTCTCTCTGTGGTGTGTCTCTGTGGTGTCTCTCTATACGCTGTCTCTCTGTGGTGTGTCTCTATACGCTGTCTCTCTGTGGTGTGTCTCTCTATACGCTGTCTCTCTGTGGTGTGTCTCTCTATACGCTGTCTCTCTGTGGTGTGTCTCTATACGCTGTCTCTCTGTGGTGTGTCTCTATACGCTGTCTCTCTGTGGTGTGTCTTCTATACGCTGTCTCTCTGTGGTGTGTCTTCTATACGCTGTCTCTCTGTGGTGTCTCTCTATACGCTGTCTCTCTGTGGTGTGTCTTCTATACGCTGTCTCTCTGTGGTGTGTCTCTCTATACGCTGTCTCTCTGTGGTGTGTCTCTATACGCTGTCTCTCTGTGGTGTGTCTTCTATACGCTGTCTCTCTGTGGTGTGTCTCTATACGCTGTCTCTCTGTGGTGTGTCTTCTATATGCTGTCTCTCTGTGGTGTGTCTCTATACGCTGTCTCTCTGTGGTGTGTCTCTATACGCTGTCTCTCTGTGGTGTGTCTTCTATACGCTGTCTCTCTGTGGTGTGTCTCTATACGCTGTCTCTCTGTGGTGTGTCTCTCTATACGCTGTCTCTCTGTGGTGTGTCTCTATACGCTGTCTCTCTGTGGTGTGTCTCTATACGCTGTCTCTCTGTGGTGTGTCTTCTATACGCTGTCTCTCTGTGGTGTGTCTTCTATACGCTGTCTCTCTGTGGTGTCTCTCTATACGCTGTCTCTCTGTGGTGTGTCTTCTATACGCTGTCTCTCTGTGGTGTGTCTCTCTATACGCTGTCTCTCTGTGGTGTGTCTCTATACGCTGTCTCTCTCTGTGGTGTGTCTTCTATACGCTGTCTCTCTGTGGTGTGTCTCTATACGCTGTCTCTCTGTGGTGTGTCTTCTATATGCTGTCTCTCTGTGGTGTGTCTCTGTGGTGTCTCTCTATACGCTGTCTCTCTGTGGTGTGTCTCTATACGCTGTCTCTCTGTGGTGTGTCTCTCTATACGCTGTCTCTCTGTGGTGTGTCTCTCTATACGCTGTCTCTCTGTGGTGTGTCTCTATACGCTGTCTCTCTGTGGTGTGTCTCTATACGCTGTCTCTCTGTGGTGTGTCTTCTATACGCTGTCTCTCTGTGGTGTGTCTTCTATACGCTGTCTCTCTGTGGTGTCTCTCTATACGCTGTCTCTCTGTGGTGTGTCTTCTATACGCTGTCTCTCTGTGGTGTGTCTCTCTATACGCTGTCTCTCTGTGGTGTGTCTCTATACGCTGTCTCTCTGTGGTGTGTCTTCTATACGCTGTCTCTCTGTGGTGTGTCTCTCTATACGCTGTCTCTCTGTGGTGTGTCTTCTATATGCTGTCTCTCTGTGGTGTGTCTCTGTGGTGTCTCTCTATACGCTGTCTCTCTGTGGTGTGTCTCTATACGCTGTCTCTCTGTGGTGTGTCTCTCTATACGCTGTCTCTCTGTGGTGTGTCTCTCTATACGCTGTCTCTCTGTGGTGTGTCTCTCTATACGCTGTCTCTCTGTGGTGTGTCTCTATACGCTGTCTCTCTGTGGTGTGTCTCTCTATACGCTGTCTCTCTGTGGTGTGTCTCTATACGCTGTCTCTCTGTGGTGTGTCTCTCTATACGCTGTCTCTCTGTGGTGTCTCTCTATACGCTGTCTCTCTGTGGTGTGTCTCTCTATACGCTGTCTCTCTGTGGTGTGTCTCTATACGCTGTCTCTCTGTGGTGTGTCTCTATACGCTGTCTCTCTGTGGTGTGTCTCTATCGCTGTCTCTCTGTGGTGTGTCTCTTATACGCTGTCTCTCTGTGGTGTGTCTCTATACGCTGTCTCTCTGTGGTGTGTCTCTATACGCTGTCTCTCTGTGGTGTGTCTCTATACGCTGTCTCTCTGTGGTGTGTCTCTATACGCTGTCTCTCTGTGGTGTGTCTCTATACGCTGTCTCTCTGTGGTGTGTCTCTATACGCTGTCTCTCTGTGGTGTGTCTCTATACACTGTCTCTCTGTGGTGTGTCTCTATACGCTGTCTCTCTGTGGTGTGTCTCTATACGCTGTCTCTCTGTGGTGTGTCTCTATCGCTGTCTCTCTGTGGTGTGTCTCTATACGCTGTCTCTTGTCTCTGTGGTGTTGTCTCTATACGCTGTCTCTCTGTGGTGTCTCTCTATACGCTGTCTCTCTGTGGTGTGTCTCTCTATACGCTGTCTCTCTGTGGTGTGTCTCTATACGCTGTCTCTCTGTGGTGTGTCTCTATACGCTGTCTCTCTGTGGTGTGTCTTCTATACGCTGTCTCTCTGTGGTGTGTCTTCTATACGCTGTCTCTCTGTGGTGTCTCTCTACGCTGTCTCTCTGTGGTGTGTCTTCTATACGCTGTCTCTCTGTGGTGTGTCTCTATACGCTGTCTCTCTGTGGTGTGTCTCTATACGCTGTCTCTCTGTGGTGTGTCTTCTATACGCTGTCTCTCTGTGGTGTGTCTCTATACGCTGTCTCTCTGTGGTGTGTCTTCTATATGCTGTCTCTCTGTGGTGTGTCTCTGTGGTGTCTCTCTATACGCTGTCTCTCTGTGGTGTGTCTCTATACGCTGTCTCTCTGTGGTGTGTCTCTATACGCTGTCTCTCTGTGGTGTGTCTTCTATACGCTGTCTCTCTGTGGTGTGTCTTCTATACGCTGTCTCTCTGTGGTGTCTCTCTATACGCTGTCTCTCTGTGGTGTGTCTTCTATACGCTGTCTCTCTGTGGTGTGTCTCTATACGCTGTCTCTCTGTGGTGTGTCTCTATACGCTGTCTCTCTGTGGTGTGTCTCTATACGCTGTCTCTCTGTGGTGTGTCTTCTATATACGCTGTCTCTCTGTGGTGTCTCTCTATACGCTGTCTCTCTGTGGTGTGTCCTCTATACGCTGTCTCTCTGTGGTGTGTCTCTCTATACGCTGTCTATCTGTGGTGTGTCTCTCTATACGCTGTCTCTCTGTGGTGTGTCTCTCTATCGCTGTCTCTCTGTGGTGTGTCTCTCTATACGCTGTCTCTCTGTGGTGTGTCTCTCTATACGCTGTCTCTCTGTGGTGTGTCTCTATACGCTGTCTCTCTGTGGTGTGTCTCTCTATCGCTGTTTTTCTGTGGTGTGTCTCTATACGCTGTCTCTCTGTGGTGTGTCTTCTATATGCTGTCTCTCTGTGGTGTGTCTATACGCTGTCTCTCTGTGGTGTCTCTCTATACGCTGTCTCTCTGTGGTGTGTCTCTCTATCGCTGTCTCTCTGTGGTGTGTCTCTATCGCTGTCTCTCTGTGGTGTGTCTTCTATATGCTGTCTCTCTGTGGTGTGTCTCTATCGCTGTCTCTCTGTGGTGTCTCTCTATACGCTGTCTCTCTGTGGTGTGTCTTCTATACGCTGTCTCTCTGTGGTGTGTCTTCTATACGCTGTCTCTCTGTGGTGTCTCTCTATACGCTGTCTCTCTGTGGTGTGTCTTCTATACGCTGTCTCTCTGTGGTGTGTCTCTATACGCTGTCTCTCTGTGGTGTGTCTCTCTATACGCTGTCTCTCTGTGGTGTGTCTCTATACGCTGTCTCTCTGTGGTGTGTCTTCTATATACGCTGTCTCTCTGTGGTGTCTCTCTATACGCTGTCTCTCTGTGGTGTCTCTCTATACGCCGTCTCTCTGTGGTGTGTCCTCTATACGCTGTCTCTCTGTGGTGTGTCTCTCTATACGCTGTCTATCTGTGGTGTGTCTCTCTATACGCTGTCTCTCTGTGGTGTGTCTCTCTATACGCTGTCTCTCTGTGGTGTGTCTCTCTATACGCTGTCTCTCTGTGGTGTGTCTCTCTATACGCTGTCTCTCTGTGGTGTGTCTCTATACGCTGTCTCTCTGTGGTGTGTCTCTATATCGCTGTTTTCTCTGTGGTGTGTCTCTATACGCTGTCTCTCTGTGGTGTGTCTTCTATATGCTGTCTCTCTGTGGTGTGTCTATACGCTGTCTCTCTGTGGTGTCTCTCTATACGCTGTCTCTCTGTGGTGTGTCTCTCTATACGCTGTCTCTCTGTGGTGTGTCTCTATACGCTGTCTCTCTGTGGTGTGTCTTCTATATGCTGTCTCTCTGTGGTGTGTCTATACGCTGTCTCTCTGTGGTGTGTCTCTCTATACGCTGTCTCTCTGTGGTGTGTCTCTCTATACGCTGTCTATCTGTGGTGTGTCTCTCTATACGCTGTCTCTCTGTGGTGTGTCTCTCTATACGCTGTCTCTCTGTGGTGTGTCTCTCTATACGCTGTCTCTCTGTGGTGTGTCTCTCTATACGCTGTCTCTCTGTGGTGTGTCTCTATACGCTGTCTCTCTGTGGTGTGTCTTCTATATGCTGTCTCTCTGTGGTGTGTCTATACGCTGTCTCTCTGTGGTGTGTCTCTCTATACGCTGTCTCTCTGTGGTGTGTCTCTATATACGCTGTCTCTCTGTGGTGTCTCTCTATACGCTGTCTCTCTGTGGTGTCTCTCTATACGCTGTCTCTCTGTGGTGTGTCTCTATCGCTGTCTCTCTGTGGTGTGTCCTCTATACGCTGTCTCTCTGTGGTGTGTCTCTCTATACGCTGTCTCTCTGTGGTGTGTCTCTCATACGCTGTCTCTCTGTGGTGTGTCTCTATACGCTGTCTCTCTGTGGTGTGTCTCTCTATACGCTGTCTCTCTGTGGTGTGTCTCTCTATACGCTGTCTCTCTGTGGTGTGTCTCTCTATACGCTGTCTCTCTGTGGTGTCTCTCTATACGCTGTCTCTCTGTGGTGTGTCTCTATACGCTGTCTCTCTGTGGTGTGTCTCTCTATACGCTGTCTCTCTGTGGTGTGTCTCTATACGCTGTCTCTCTGTGGTGTGTCTCTATACGCTGTCTCTCTGTGGTGTCTCTCTATACGCTGTCTCTCTGTGGTGTGTCTCTATCGCTGTCTCTCTGTGGTGTGTCTCTATACGCTGTCTCTCTGTGGTGTCTCTCTATACGCTGTCTCTCTGTGGTGTGTCTCTATACGCTGTCTCTCTGTGGTGTGTCTCTATACGCTGTCTCTCTGTGGTGTCTCTCTGTGGTGTGTCTCTATACGCTGTCTCTCTGTGGTGTCTCTCTATACGCTGTCTCTCTGTGGTGTGTCTCTATACGCTGTCTCTCTGTGGTGTCTCTCTATACGCTGTCTCTCTTGTGGTGTGTCTCTCTATACGCTGTCTCTCTGTGGTGTGTCTTCTATACGCTGTCTCTCTGTGGTGTGTCTTCTATACGCTGTCTCTCTGTGGTGTGTCTCTATACGCTGTCTCTCTGTGGTGTGTCTCTATACGCTGTCTCTCTGTGGTGTGTCTCTATACGCTGTCTCTCTGTGGTGTTCTCTCTATACGCTGTCTCTCTGTGGTGTGTCTTCTATATCGCTGTCTCTCTGTGGTGTGTCTCTCTATACGCTGTCTCTCTGTGGTGTGTCTCTATACGCTGTCTCTCTGTGGTGTGTCTTCTATACGCTGTCTCTCTCTGTGGTGTCTCTCTCTATACGCTGTCTCTCTGTGGTGTGTCTCTATACGCTGTCTCTCTCTGTGGTGTGTCTCTCTATACGCTGTCTCTCTGTGGTGTGTCTCTCTATACGCTGTCTCTCTCTGTGGTGTGTCTCTATACGCTGTCTCTCTGTGGTGTGTCTCTATACGCTGTCTCTCTGTGGTGTGTCTCTCTATATATGCTGTCTCTGTGGTGTGTGTGTGTGTGTGTGTTTACCTTGTAGGGCATGGACTCAAAGAAGATGGATGTGGCAGAGATCTTCTTCTTGTCCGTCATGAAGCCGTGTGTCAGGTGACCTCCATCAGGTAGGTCCAGACCCATGATCCGCCCATGAGGCTCCACGATGGCCGTGTACACAGCAAAGTTAGCAGGGGAGCCTAGAAACACAAAACACACATCCACCAAGTTAGACACCACACAGCTGTACTGAGCTGGCCTGGTTCCACCTCTACCAAGTTAGCAGGAGACACCACACAGCTGTACTGAGCTGGCCTGGTTCCACATCCACCAAGTTAGCAGGAGACACCACACAGCTGTACTGAGCTGGCCTGGTTCCACATCCACCCAGTTAGACACTACACAGCTGTACTGAGCTGGCCTGGTTACACCTCCACCAAGTTAGCAGGAGACACCACACGCTGTACTGAGCTGGCCTGGTTCCACCTCCACCAAGTTAGCAGGAGACACCACACAGCTGTACTGAGCTGGCCTGGTTCCACATCCACCCAGTTAGACACTACACAGCTGTACTGAGCTGGCCTGGTTCCACCTCCACCAAGTTAGCAGGAGACACCACACAGCTGTACTGAGCTGGCCTGGTTCCACCTCCACCAAGTTAGCAGGAGACACCACACAGCTGTACTGAGCTGGCCTGGTTCCACATCCACCAAGTTAGACACCACACAGCTGTACTGAGCTGGCCTGGTTCCACATCCACCAAGTTAGCAGGAGACACCACACAGCTGTACTGAGCTGGCCTGGTTCCACATCCACCAAGTTAGCAGGAGACACCACACAGCTGTACTGAGCTGGCCTGGTTCCACATCCACCAAGTTAGCAGGAGACACCACACAGCTGTACTGAGCTGGCCTGGTTCCACATCCACCAAGTTAGACACCACACAGCTGTACTGAGCTGGCCTGGTTCCACATCCACCAAGTTAGCAGGAGACACCACACAGCTGTACTGAGCTGGCCTGGTTCCACATCCACCAAGTTAGCAGGAGACACCACACAGCTGTACTGAGCTGGCCTGGTTCCACATCCACCAAGTTAGCAGGAGACACCACACAGCTGTACTGAGCTGGCCTGGTTCCACATCCACCAAGTTAGACACCACACAGCTGTACTGAGCTGGCCTGGTTCCACATCCACCAAGTTAGCAGGAGACACCACACAGCTGTACTGAGCTGGCCTGGTTCCACATCCACCAAGTTAGACACCACACAGCTGTACTGAGCTGGCCTGGTTCCACCTCCACCAAGTTAGCAGGAGACACCACACAGCTGTACTGAGCTGGCCTGGTCCCACATCCACCAAGTTAGCAGGAGACACCACACAGCTGTACTGAGCTGGCCTGGTTCCACATCCACCAAGTTAGACACCACACAGCTGTACTGAGCTGGCCTGGTTCCACATCCACCAAGTTAGCAGGAGACACCACACAGCTGTACTGAGCTGGCCTGGTTCCACCTCCACCAAGTTAGCAGGAGACACCACACAGCTGTACTGAGCTGGCCTGGTTCCACATCCACCAAGTTAGCAGGAGACACCACACAGCTGTACTGAGCTGGCCTGGTTCCACCTCCACCAAGTTAGCAGGAGACACCACACAGCTGTACTGAGCTGGCCTGGTTCCACATCCACCAAGTTAGCAGGAGACACCACACAGCTGTACTGAGCTGGCCTGGTTCCACATCCACCAAGTTAGCAGGAGACACCACACAGCTGTACTGAGCTCTCTGCGTAGTGTGTGTGTGTGTCTCTGCGTAGTGTGTGTGTGTCTCTGCGTAGTGTGTGTCTGTGTAGTGGGTCTCTGTGTGTGTGTCTCTCTGCGTAGTGTGTGTGTGTGTCTCTGTGTAGTGTGTGTGTGTCTCTGTGTAGTGTGTGTGTCTCTGTGTAGTGTGTGTGTGTGTCTCTGCGTAGTGTGTGTCTGTGTAGTGTGTCTCTCTGTGTAGTGTGTGTGTGTCTCTCTGTGTAGTGTGTGTCTGTGTAGTGTGTCTCTCTGTGTAGTGTGTGTGTGTCTCTCTGTGTAGTGTGTGTGTGTATAGTGTGTCTCTCTGTGTAGTGTGTGTATGTGTCTCTGTGTAGTGTGTGTGTGTGTCTCTGCGTAGTGTGTGTCTGTGTAGTGTGTCTCTCTGTGTAGTGTGTGTGTGTCTCTCTGTGTAGTGTGTGTGTGTATAGTGTGTCTCTCTGTGTAGTGTGTGTATGTGTCTCTGCGTAGTGTGTGTGTCTCTGCGTTACCTGAGTATGGCTGTACGTTGACCCCCCACTTGTCAGCGTCCAGTCCGTAGGCCTCCAGAGCTCTCCTCTGACACAGACGCTCCAACTCATCTACATGTTCCGTACCGCCGTAGTATCTACACACACACACACACACACTTAGTAGGTGGATCTCTTCTAGAGCTGTTAAGAGTGGAGTCTGTGTGTGTTTAGTGTTTCTCTGAGTGATGTGTCTCGGTGTGTATGTCTGCATGTTGTGTACCTGTCCGTGGTGTGTGTGTGTGTGTGTGTGTGTGTGTGTGTCTGTGTGTGTCTGTGTGTGTCTGTGTGTGTGTGTGTGTGTGTGTGTGTGTGTGTGTGTGTGTGTGTGTGTGTGTGTGTGTGTGTGTGTGTGTGTCTGTCTGTCTGTCTGTGTGTGTCTGTGTGTGTGTCTGTGTGTGTCTGTGTGTGTCTGTGTGTGTCTGTGTGTCTGTCTGTCTGTCTGTCTGTCTGTCTGTCTGTCTGTCTGTCTGTCTGTCTGTCTGTCTGTCTGTGTGTGTGTGTGTGTGTGTGTGTGTGTGTGTGTCAGCACCTACATTACCAGTCAATAGTGTGGACACACCTCCTCATCCCAGGAGTTTTCTTTATTTTTACTATTTTCTACATTGTAGAAGACATCAAAACTATGAAATAACACATAATAATAATAATAATAATAATATATCCATTTGCATTTTATCCAAACAAATTTTTTTGTGTTGTGTCTTCTTCTTTCACACATGTAGTAACCAAAAAGTGTTAAATCAAAATATATTTGAGATTTGAGATTCTTCAAAGTCGCCACCCTTTGCCTTGATGACAGCTTTGCACACTCTTGGCATTCTCTCGATGAGGAAAAAGGTCTGAATACTTTCCGAATGCATGTGTGTGTGTTTGTATATATAAACTCAGCAAAAAAAGAAATGTCCCCTCACTGTCAACTGCGTTTATTTTCAGCAAACTTAACATGTGTAAATATTTGTATGAACATAACAAGATTCAACAACTGAGACATAAACTGAACAAGTTCCACAGACATGTGACTAACAGAAATGTAATAATGTGTCCCTGAACAAAGGGGGGGGTCAAAATCAAAAGTAACAGTCAGTATCTGGTGTGGCCACCAGCTGCATTAAGTACTGCAGTGCATCTCCTCCTCATGGACTGCACCAGATTTGCCAGTTCTTGCTGTGAGATGTTACCCCACTCTTCCACCAAGGACATTTCTGGGGGGAATGGCCCTAGCCCTCACCCTCCGATCCAACAGGTCCCAGACGTGCTCAATGGGATTGAGATCCGGGCTCTTCGCTGGCCGTGGCAGAACACTGACATTCCTGTCTTGCAGGAAATCACGCACAGAACGAGCAGTATGGCTGGTGGCATTGTCATGCTGGAGGGTCATGTCAGGATGAGCCTGTAGGAAGGGTACCACATGAGGGAGGAGGATGTCTTCCCTGTAACGCACAGCGTTGAGATTGCCTGCAATGACAACAAGCTCAGTCCGATGATGCTGTGACACACCGCCCCAGACCATGACGGACCCTCCCACCTCCAAAATCGATCCCGCTCCAGAGTACAGGCCTCGGTGTAACCCTCATTCCTTCAACGATAAACGCAAATCCGACCATCACCCCTTGAGACAAAACCGTGACTCGTCAGTGAAGAGCACTTTTTGCCAGTCCTGTCTGGTCCAGCGACGGTGGGTTTGTGCCCATAGGCGACGTTGCTGGTGATGTCTGGTGAGGACCTGTCTTACAACAGGCCTATAAGCCCTCAGTCCAGCCTCTCTCAGCCTATTGCGGACAGTCTGAGCACTGATGGAGGGATTGTGCGTTCCTGGTGTAACTCAGGCAGTTGTTGTTGCCATCCTGTACCTGTCCCGCAGGTGTGATGTTCGGATGTACCGATCCTGTGCAGGTGTTGTTACACGTGGTCTGCCACTGCGAGGACGATCAGCTGTCCGTCCTGTCTCCCTGTAGCGCTGTCTTAGGCGTCTCACAGTACGGACATTGCAATTTATTGCCCTGGCCACATCTGCAGTCCTCACGCCTCCTTGCAGCATGCCTAAGGCACGTTAACGCAGATGAGCAGGGACCCTGGGCATCTTTCTTTTGGTGTTTTTCAGAGTCAGTAGAAAGGCCTCTTTAGTGTCCTAAGTTTTCATACCTGTGACCTTAATTGCCTACCGTCTGTAAGCTGTTAGTGTCTTAGGTGCATGTTCATTAAATTGTTTATGGTTCATTGAACAAGCATGGGAAACAGTGTTTAAACCCTTTACAATGAAGATCTGTGAAGTTATTTAGAATTTTCCAAATTATCTTTGAAAGACAGGGTCCTGAAAAAGGGACGTTTCTTTTTTTACTGAGTTTATGTATATATATATATATATATATATATATATATATATATGTGTGTGTGTCTGTGTTGGTATACCTATATAGACTTCAACTGTATATATGTATGCATGTATGTATGCATGTGTGTCTCTGAGTATTCCACAGTACACGCCAGTATTCCTCTGAGTATTCCACAGTACACACCAGTATTCCTCTGAGTATTCCACAGTACACACCAGTATTCCACAGTACACACCAGTATTCCTCTGAGTATTCCACAGTACACACCAGTATTCCTCTGAGTATTCCACAGTACACACCAGTATTCCACAGTACACACCAGTATTCCTCTGAGTATTCCACAGTACACACCAGTATTCCACAGTACACACCAGTATTCCACAGTACACACCAGTATTCCTCTGAGTATTCCACAGTACACACCAGTATTCCTCTGAGTATTCCACAGTACACACCAGTATTCCACAGTACACACCAGTATTCCACAGTACACACCAGTATTCCTCTGAGTATTCCACAGTACACACCAGTATTCCTCTGAGTATTCCACAGTACACACCAGTATTCCACAGTACACACCAGTATTCCACAGTACACACCAGTATTCCACAGTACACACCAGTATTCCTCTGAGTATTCCACAGTACACACCAGTATTCCTCTGAGTATTCCACAGTACACACCAGTATTCCTCTGAGTATTCCACAGTACACACCAGTATTCCTCTGAGTATTCCACAGTACACACCAGTATTCCTCTGAGTATTCCACAGTACACACCAGTATTCCTCTGAGTATTCGAAGTTAGCTGCTTAGCGATTTCGACGCATGCCTCGGCGCTCCGTTATCAAACGGAAGTTTATCTCACATCATTGAGAAAAGCAAACAAGTGCTCAGCATATGTGGGAACTCCTTCAAGACTGTTGGAAAAGCATTCCTCACGAAACTGGTTGAGAGAATGCCAAGAGTGTGCAAAGCTGTCATCAAGGCAAAGGGGTGGCTACTTTGAAGAATCTAAAATATAAAATATATTTAGATTTGTTTAACACTTTCTTGGTTGCTACATGATTCCATATGTGTTATTTCATAGTTTTGATGTCTTCACTATTATTCTACACTGTAGAAAACCCTGGAATGAGTAGGTGTGTCCAAACTTTTGACTGGTCCTGTATGTATTGTTTATTTATTTATTTGTAAACGTATACAGGGCTCTCTTGTAAAAGCGTTGTAACTCAATGTGACTCCCTGTTGAGATAGCGGGTAATAAAACCCTACCTCTGTCCAGGGTACCCCTCAGAGTACTTATTGTTCATGCAGGACCCCAGGGCTTCCAGAACGGCTCTAGAGGTGAAGTTCTCTGACGCTATCAGCTCCAGGCCAAACGTCTGGCGATGCTTCTCTCGCTTTATGATGGAGAACACCTACATACACACACACACAAACACACACACCTCTCTCTTTATGATGGAGAACACCTACACACACACACCTCTCTCTTTATGATGGAGAACACCTACACACCTACACACACACACACACACACACACAACACACAACCTCACACCTCTCTCTTTATGATGGAGAACACATAACACACACTAATGTGTGTATAATAACCATCATATTGAAGTACATTTGGAGTCACCCGACGATATGTTGTGTGGTCCTCCCAGGTACGACTTGGGGAAACAATGCAGTTTATTTAGGCTACAGATGAAAATAAGTTATGATGAGCTTCACAGGATGGTGAAAATGCCACGGTGATGAGAGCTTACATTTACATTTTAGTCATTGACTTACAGTTAGTGAGTGCATACATTATTTATATTTTTCATACTGGCCCCCCATGGGAATCGAACCCACAACTGAGCTACATCCCCTGCCGGCCATTCCCTCCCCTACCCTGGACGACGCTGGGCCAATTGCGCGCCGCCCCATGGGTCTCCCGGTCTCGGCCGGCTACGACAGAGCCTGGATTCGAACCAGGATCTCTAGTGGCACAGCTAGCACTGCGATGCAGCGCCTTAGACCACTGCACCACTCGGGAGACCACAGCTTGATGCTCCTTTCCAATAAATATCCAGGGTATTATTCTGGTGCCGTGATGATCGATGCTGGACTGCCGTTTGACAAATTAAAATATTATTCGCTCTAATCCATAATAATCTCATCATGTAGACTAGCGTACGGGATTATTATGGATTAGAGCGTACCAGCATGTATCTGCCAGCTGTTGGCTATAGCGCAAGACCAGAGTTGGCACATTTGCTATTTAAAGGCCAAGCACCATTTGTTCCCCTTAAATCATGTCACAAATCAACTTTTACCAACTGAATGTAGACACAAATAATACTTTTTTGTTTTTGAACAAAATCAGAAATATTTTATATATTTAAAAAAATATGCAAATCAGGTGATGTCATTAAATATTTGAATATTGCGCAAATACATTTTTCTGGACAATGGATGAAGTCAGCCTAAATATTTTGATTTCATTTTGTTAAAAAAAAAAACACTCCAGGACCGGATTTGTCCAGAACAAGATTGTGGATAACATCGTGTGTATCTAGAATAAAACATTTTTACAACAATTCCCTCTTAGCAAGTCTGGAGAATATACACTACATGACCAACAGTATGTGGACACCTGCTCGTCCAACATCTCATTCCTAAATCATGGGCATTAATATGGAGTTGGTCCCCCCTTTGCTGCTATAACAGCCTCCACTCTTCTGGGAAGGCTTTCCACTAGATGTTGGAACATTGCTGCGGGGACTTGCTTCCATTCAGCCACAAGATCATTAGTGAGGTCGGACACTGATGTTGGGCGATTAGGCCTGGCTTGCAGTCGGCGTTCCAATTCATCCCAAAGGTGTTCGATGGGGGTTGAGGTCAGGGCTCTGTGCAGGCCAGTCAAGTTTTTCCACACCGATCTCGACAAACCATTTCTGTATGGACCTCGCTGTGTGCACAGGGGCATTGTCATGCTGAAACAGGAAAGGGCCTTCACCAAACTGTTGCCACAAAGTTGGAAGAACAGAATACTCTAGAATGTCATTGTATGCTGTAGCATTAAGATTTCCCCTTCACTGGAACTAAGGGGCCTAGCCCGAACCATGAAAAACAGCCCCAGACCAGTATTCCTCCTCCACCAAACTTTACAGTTGGCACTATGCATTCGGGCAGGTAGCGTTCTCCTGGCATCCGCAAAACACAGATTCGTCCATCAGACTGCCAGATGGTGAAGTGTAATTCATCACTCCAGAGAACGCGTTTCCACTGAATCCAATGGCGGCGAGCTTTACACCACTCCAGCTGACGCTTGGCATTGCGCATGGTGATCTTAGGCTTGTGTGCAGCTGCTCGGCCAAACCCATTTCATGAAGCTACCGACGAACAGTTATTGTGCTGACGTTGCTTCCAGAGGCAGTTTATTAGGTACCGGGTCGGACCCCCCCCTTTGCCTCCAGAACAACCTGAATTCTTCGGGCCATTGATTCTACAAGGTGTTCGGAAAACATTCCACAGGGATGTTGTTCCATGCTGACGCAACGGCATCACACAGGTGCTGCAGATTGAACGGTGGTACATTCATCACGCTGCCAACAGCCCGTTCCATCTCATCCCAAAGATACTCTATTGGTCAGCAACACTGTTCAGATACCTGCTGAGCAACGATTGAACGCCACAGTGTATCAAGAGACCTAACGTGTGGAAAACATTCCCCTCACCATTACACCACCAGCCTGTACCGTTGACACCAGGTCCATGGACCCATAATGCTTACGCCAAATCCTGACTCTGCCATCAGAGTTGTCCAGTGTTGGTGATCGCTTGCAACACTTGTTTTTAGCTGATCGGAGTGGAACCCGACTGTTTGTGGCTCCGCCTGTTATCTTGGACGATTCTTGACATTCTCCTTCGACCTCTCTCGTCAACAATGCTGTTTTCTCCCACAGGACTGTGGGCCGCTGACTGGATGGTTTTTTTGTTTGTCGCACCATTCTCGGTAAACCCTAGACGCTGTCCTTGCGTGAAAAGCCCAGGAGGGCGGCCGTTTCTGGAGGTACTGGATCCGGAAACGCCTGGCGCCGACGATCACGCCACGCTCAGTAACTGAATCCCTCGATGGCCGTCTGTCTGTGCTTTATATAGCAAGTCATGTGACTCACTGTCCGTAGGAGCGAACCATTCCATGTTCATGAACGGGGGGGGTGTACCTCAAACTGGCCAATGACTGAATGTCAATTTTAAAATGGTTAAAATTCATTCTTCATGGACGGTAGTAGCATAAATTAAAGAAAATATACATTTGTCAAATTTTTGAAAATGTTTACTTTTTTGAAAATACTAAAAATGGACCAAAATACCAACAAATCTCAACATTGAAAAGGTAATTGAAAGGTAATGTCAGCCTGTGGCGCCTTGACGCAATAGTTTTGATGACAGAACTATTTGTAGAGTTGAAAATGCAATGAAAACACATTGAACTTTAGATTTTTATTCGGTACATGAAAACTTAAAAGCGAAAAAAGGTACATTTTGTGGTCACTATGTCGTCACCCACTGATTTTTTTATCAGCAACAAGTCCGTTTGGTGGAAACACCGTTGGTGGGAAAATGTACATATTTTCTTCATGAGGATTTTAGAATATGTAAACCTGGCTACACACACACACACACACACACACAAATACCCTTATTTAACACTCACACTCAGGCCAGGAATCAATCAGATCCCTGTCAACAATGCTCCATTTGAAAGGTGATTTCCAACTGAGCTTACATAAGTGTTTATACTGTGAATGCGGTCTCCGCGAACATTGCCTTTAAAAATACGCATTGTCGACAAAGGGCGATCGGTTCAATCCCGGCCTCACACACACACACACACACACCCCTTCTCCGCCCCCTCTCCCCCCCCTCCCCCCGTGTTTCGTACCTCAGAGTCGTTGGAGCGGAGTGGCTCCAGCATCATCTTGTTGTGAGACTCCCACATGTCCTTGCTGACATGGTGACTGGTATCATCGCTATGAGACATGATGGTGACTGGTACTGATCTACACACAGACAGAAGGTCAGAGAGTCAGTTAAACTATGGCAGACAGAGACAGTTAAACTATGGCAGACAGAGACAGTCAGTTAAACTATGGCAGACAGAGACAGTTAAACTATGGCAGACAGAGACAGTCAGTTAAACTATGACAGACAGAGACACAGACAGTCAGTTAAACTATGGCAGACAGACACAGTTAAACTATGGCAGACAGAGACAGTCAGTTAAACTATGGCAGACAGAGTCAGTTAAACTATGGCAGACAGAGACAGTTAAACTATGGCAGACAGAGACAGTCAGTTAAACTATGGTAGACAGAGACACAGACAGTCAGTTAAACTATGGCAGACAGAGACAGTCAGTTAAACTATGACAGACAGAGACACAGACAGTCAGTTAAACTATGGCAGACAGAGACAGTCAGTTAAACTATGGCAGACAGAGACACAGACAGTCAGTTAAACTATGGCAGGCAGAGACAGTCAGTTAAACTATGGCAGACAGAGACAGTCAGTTAAACTATGGCAGACAGAGACACAGACAGTCAGTTAAACTATGGCAGGCAGAGACAGTCAGTTAAACTATGGCAGGCAGAGACAGTCAGTTAAACTATGGCAGACAGAGACAGTCAGTTAAACTATGGCAGACAGAGTCAGTCAGTTAAACTATGGCAGACAGAGACAGTCAGTTAAACTATGGCAGACACAGACAGTCAGTTAAACTATGGCAGACAGAGACAGTTAAACTATGGCAGACAGAGTCAGTTAAACTATGGCAGACAGAGACAGTCAGTTAAACTATGGCAGACAGAGACAGTCAGTTAAACTATGGCAGACACAGACAGTCAGTTAAACTATGGCAGACAGAGTCAGTCAGTTAAAATATGGCAGACAGACAGACAGTCAGTTAAACTATGGCAGACAGAGACAGTCAGTTAAACTATGGCAGACAGAGACAGTCAGTTAAACTATGGCAGACAGAGACAGTCAGTTAAACTATGGCAGACAGAGTCAGTTAAACTATGGCAGACAGAGACAGTCAGTTAAACTATGGCAGACAGAGTCAGTTAAACTATGGCAGACAGAGACAGTCAGTTAAACTATGGCAGACAGAGTCAGTCAGTTAAACTATGGCAGACACAGACAGTCAGTTAAACTATGGCAGACAGAGTCAGTCAGTTAAACTATGGCAGACAGAGACAGTCAGTTAAACTATGGCAGACAGAGACAGTTAAACTATGGCAGACAGAGACAGTCAGTTAAACTATGGCAGACAGAGACACAGACAGTCAGTTAAACTATGGCAGACAGAGACAGTCAGTTAAACTATGGCAGACAGAGACAGTTAAACTATGGCAGACAGAGACAGTTAAACTATGGCAGACAGAGACAGTTAAACTATGGCAGACAGAGACAGTCAGTTAAACTATGGCAGACAGAGTCAGTCAGTTAAACTATGGCAGACACAGACAGTCAGTTAAACTATGGCAGACAGAGTCAGTCAGTTAAACTATGGCAGACAGAGACAGTCAGTTAAACTATGGCAGACAGAGACAGTTAAACTATGGCAGACAGAGACAGTCAGTTAAACTATGGCAGACAGAGACACAGACAGTCAGTTAAACTATGGCAGACAGAGACAGTCAGTTAAACTATGACAGACAGAGACACAGACAGTCAGTTAAACTATGGCAGACAGAGACAGTCAGTTAAACTATGGCAGACAGAGACACAGACAGTCAGTTAAACTATGGCAGGCAGAGACAGTCAGTTAAACTATGGCAGACAGAGTCAGTCAGTTAAACTATGGCAGACAGAGACAGTCAGTTAAACTATGGCAGACAGAGACACAGACAGTCAGTTAAACTATGGCAGACAGAGACAGTCAGTTAAACTATGACAGACAGAGACACAGACAGTCAGTTAAACTATGGCAGACAGAGACAGTCAGTTAAACTATGGCAGACAGAGACACAGACAGTCAGTTAAACTATGGCAGACAGAGACAGTCAGTTAAACTATGGCAGACACAGACAGTCAGTTAAACTATGGCAGACAGAGACAGTCAGTTAAACTATGGCAGACAGAGTCAGTCAGTTAAACTATGGCAGACAGAGACAGTCAGTTAAACTATGGCAGACAGAGACAGTCAGTTAAACTATGGCAGACAGAGACACAGACAGTCAGTTAAACCATGACAGACAGAGACACAGACAGTCAGTTAAACCATGACAGACAGAGACACAGACAGTCAGTTAAACTATGGCAGACAGAGACAGTCAGTTAAACTATGGCAGACAGAGACAGTCAGTTAAACTATGGCAGACAGAGACACAGACAGTCAGTTAAACTATGGCAGGCAGAGACAGTCAGTTAAACTATGGCAGACAGAGTCAGTCACTTAAACTATGGCAGACAGAGACAGTCAGTTAAACTATGGCAGACAGAGACAGTCAGTTACACTATGGCAGACAGAGACACAGACAGTCAGTTAAACTATGGCAGACAGAGACAGTCAGTTAAACTATGGCAGACAGAGTCAGTCACTTAAACTATGGCAGACAGAGACAGTCAGTTAAACTATGGCAGACAGAGACAGTCAGTTAAACTATGGCAGACAGAGACAGTCAGTTAAACTATGGCAGACAGAGTCAGTCAGTTAAACTATGGCAGACAGAGACAGTCAGTTAAACTATGGCAGACAGAGACACAGACAGTCAGTTAAACTATGGCAGGCAGAGACAGTCAGTTAAACTATGGCAGACACAGACAGTCAGTTAAACTATGGCAGACAGAGTCAGTTAAACTACTAGTTAACTATGGCGACGAGTCAGTCAGTTAAACTATGGCAGACAGAGACAGTCAGTTAAACTATGGCAGACAGAGACAGTCAGTTAAACTATGGCAGACAGAGACAGTCAGTTAAACTATGGCAGACAGAGACAGTCAGTCAGTTAAACTATGGCAGACAGAGACAGTCAGTTAAACCATGACAGACAGAGACACAGACAGTCAGTTAAACTATGGCAGACAGAGACAGTCAGTTAAACTATGGCAGACAGAGACAGTCAGTTAAACTATGGCAGACAGACAGAGTCAGTTAAACTATGCCAGACAGAGACAGTCAGTTAAACTATGGCAGACAGAGACACAGACAGTCAGTTAAACTATGGCAGACAGAGACAGAGACAGTCAGTTAAACTACGGCAGACAGAGACAGTCAGTTAAACTATGGCAGACAGAGACAGTCAGTTAAACTATGGCAGACAGAGACAGTCAGTTAAACTATTCCAAATAAGATTCAAGAGTATCTATCGTCATCACCTCTAAATATCAGTTGTTGGGAATATTTAGGAAGGGTATCTGGTGTGCATACCATATCACTGGACCAGCCATGTTTAAACCAACAGGGTTATATATATATATATATATATAACAGCCATGTTTAACCAACAGGGTTATATATATATATATATATATATATATATTTATATATCTCACAGTGGTGCAGGCATACGTGTCACTCCTGTCCGTCCATCCCATCCCATCCCAGCCCTGCCTCCCCTCCCCTCCCCTGTCCACTCCTGTCCGTCCATCCCAGCCCTGCCTCCCCTCCCCTGTCCACTCCTGTCCGTCCATCCCAGCCCTGCCTCCCCTCCCCTCCCCTGTCCACTCCTGTCCGTCCATCCCAGCCCTGCCTCCCCTCCCCTGTCCACTCCTGTCCGTCCATCCCAGCCCTGCCTCCCTCCCCTCCCCTGTCCACTCCTGTCCCTCCATCCCAGCCCTGCCTCCCCTCCCCTCCCCTGTCCACTCCTGTCCGTCCATCCCAGCCCTGCCTCCCTCCCCCTGTCCACTCCTGTCCGTCCATCCCAGCCCTGCCTCCCTCCCCTGTCCACTCCTGTCCGTCCATCCCAGCCCTGCCTCCCCTCCCCTCCCCTGTCCACTCCTGTCCCTCCATCCCAGCCCTGCCTCCCTCCCTCCCCCCTGTCCACTCCTGTCCGTCCATCCCAGCCCTGCCTCCCCTCCCCTGTCCACTCCTGTCCGTCCATCCCAGCCCTGCCTCCCCTCCTGTCCACTCCTGTCCGTCCATCCCTGCCTCCCCTCCCCTGTCCACTCCTGTCCGTCCATCCCAGCCCTGCCTCCCCTCCCCTCCCCTGTCCACTCCTGTCCGTCCATCCCAGCCCTGCCTCCCTCCCCTCCCCTGTCCACTCCTGTCCGTCCATCCCAGCCCTGCCTCCCCTCCCCTCCCCTGTCCACTCCTGTCCGTCCATCCCAGCCCTGCCTCCCCCCCTGTCCACTCCTGTCCGTCCATCCCAGCCCTGCCTCCCCTCCCCTGTCCACTCCTGTCCGTCCATCCCAGCCCTGCCTCCCCTCCCCTGTCCACTCCTGTCCGTCCATCCCAGCCTCCCCTCCCCTGTCCACTCCTGTCCGTCCATCCCTGCCCCCCCTCCCCTCCCCTGTCCACTCCTGTCCGTCCATCCCAGCCCTGCCTCCCCTCCCCTGTCCACTCCTGTCCGTCCATCCCTGCCTCCCCTCCCCTCCCCTGTCCACTCCTGTCCGTCCATCCCAGCCCTGCCTCCCTCCCCTGTCCACTCCTGTCCGTCCATCCCAGCCCTGCCTCCCCTCCCTCCCCTGTCCACTCCTGTCCGTCCATCCCAGCCCTGCCTCCCCTCCCCTGTCCACTCCTGTCCGTCCATCCCAGCCCTGCCTCCCTCCCCTGTCCACTCCTGTCCGTCCATCCCAGCCCTGCCTCCCCTCCCTGTCCACTCCTGTCCGTCCATCCCAGCCCTGCCTCCCTCCCCTTCCACTCCCTGTCCGTCCATCCCAGCCCTGCCTCCCCTCCCCTGTCCACTCCTGTCCGTCCATCCCAGCCTCCCCTCCCTGTCCACTCCTGTCCGTCCATCCCTGCCTCCCCTCCCCTGTCCACTCCTGTCCGTCCATCCCAGCCCTGCCTCCCCCTCCTCCCCTGTCCACTCCTGTCCGTCCATCCCAGCCCTGCCTCCCTCCCCTGTCCACTCCTGTCCGTCCATCCCAGCCCTGCCTCCCCTCCCCTCCCCTGTCCACTCCTGTCCGTCCATCCCAGCCCTGCCTCCCCTCCCTCCCTGTCCACTCCTGTCCGTCCATCCCAGCCCTGCCTCCCCTCCCTGTCCACTCCTGTCCGTCCATCCCAGCCCTGCCTCCCCTCCCCTGTCCACTCCTGTCCGTCCATCCCAGCCCTGCCTCCCCTCCCTGTCCACTCCTGTCCGTCCATCCCAGCCTCCCCCCTCCCTGTCCACTCCTGTCCGTCCATCCCTGCCTCCCCTCCTCCCCTGTCCACTCCTGTCCGTCCATCCCAGCCCTGCCTCCCCTCCCTGTCCACTCCTGTCCGTCCATCCCAGCCCTGCCTCCCCCTCCCTGTCCACTCCTGTCCGTCCATCCCAGCCCTGCCTCCCCTCCCCTCCCCTCCCTGTCCGTCCATCCCAGCCCTGCCTCCCCTCCCCTGTCCACTCCTGTCCGTCCATCCCAGCCTCCCCCTCCCCTGTCCACTCCTGTCCGTCCATCCCTGCCTCCCCTCCCCTGTCCACTCCTGTCCGTCCATCCCAGCCCTGCCTCCCCTCCCCTCCCCTGTCCACTCCTGTCCGTCCATCCCAGCCCTGCCTCCCCTCCCTCCCCTGTCCACTCCTGTCCGTCCATCCCAGCCCTGCCTCCCTCCCCTGTCCATGGTTGACCTCCTGACCCCCAGACCCGATGAAACTACGGCAGTGAGTAAATCAAATCTCTACCCTCTGTTCTATTGGCGGAATGTACCATTTTAAATATATATATATATATATTTTTACAAGGTAAGCTGACAATCAAATCAAACTGCCGTTTGACAAATATCGCCGTAGTCAATCCATAATAATCTCATCATGTAGACTAGCCTGCCCACACTGTATCTGAGCGCTGTTGGCTGGAGCGCACGTGCCAAGACCAGAGGAGGAACGTCTGCTATTTAACTCAACAGTTTGTGACACAACTAAAAACAAATGCCATGGAAACACATTGAACTTTAGATTTGTTTTTTGGTACATGAAAACTTACACGAAACATCACAGTGCACACAATACGTCATCCCACACTGACTTTTATCCACAAAAAAGTCCGTTTGGTGGAAACACCACTGGTGGGAAAATGGGCATCTTTCCTTCATGTGGATGTTTGAATATTGCCATGAAAATCTGGTCGCCAATTGGATGGAAACCTAGCTAGTTATTACTCGTTTTACTTTCCTATTTTCTTTCTCTCTGCGTTGTTGGGAACGGCCCGTAAGCATTTCTC
Organism: Coregonus clupeaformis; assembly: GCF_020615455.1. Taxonomy (NCBI): domain Eukaryota; kingdom Metazoa; phylum Chordata; class Actinopteri; order Salmoniformes; family Salmonidae; genus Coregonus; species Coregonus clupeaformis. Next base: position 50,455 of record NW_025535735.1, on the reverse strand, counting down.
TGTTTGTCCACACTCTGGTCAATAAAGAGCTCCAGTCCGGTCCGGTCCGGTTAACGTTTGACCACAGGTACTTTGATAAGAGCTCAGCCAAGACACTGGTCAACTAAAACCATCCAGTTACACAGACACAGCTAACCAGGCTTCATGACAACAATTACTCATTAACTAGCTAGATAACTAGACAAATAGCAGATCGATGGAACTGCTGTGTCGTGTGTTTACCATGACATTATCTACATCAGCAAACCTAAATGGCACACTAGTCCTACATTGACCAAAACCCTATGGCCCTGGTGAAAGTAATGCACCATTTCTATTTTTAATTAACCTTTATTTAACTAGGCAAATCAGTTAAGAACAAATTCTTATTTACAATGACGGCCTACCAAAAGGCAAAAGGCATCCTGCTGGGGGACGGGGCTGGGATTAAAACTACAAATGTAGGACAAAACACAACACTACATAAAGAGAGACACCACAACACCACTACATAAAGAGAGACGCCACAACACCACTACATAAAGAGAGCGCCACAACACCACTACATAAAGAGAGACGCCACAACACCACTACATAAAGAGAGACGCCACAACCCCACTACATAAAGAGAGACGCCACAACACCACTACATAAAGAGAGACGCCACAACACCACTACATAAAGAGAGCCGCCACAACACCACTACATAAAGAGAGACGCCACAACACCACTACATAAGAGAGACGCCACAACACCACTACATAAAGAGAGACGCCACAACACCACTACATAAAGAGAGACGCCACAACACCACTACATAAAGAGAGACGCCACAACACCACTACATAAAGAGAGACGCCACAACACCACTACATAAAGAGAGACGCCACAACACTACATAAAGAGAGACACCACACCACTACATAAAGAGACACCACAACACCACTACATAAAGAGAGACGCCACAACACTACATAAAGAGAGACGCCACAACACCTACATAAGAGACGCCACAACACCACTACATAAAGAGAGACGCCACAACACCACTACATAAAGAGAGACGCCACAACACCACTACATAAAGAGAGACGCCACAACACCACTACATAAAGAGAGACGCCACAACACCACTACATAAAGAGAGACGCCACAACACCACTACATAAAGAGAGACGCCACAACACCACTACATAAAGAGAGACGCCACAACACTACATAAAGAGAGACGCCACAACACCACTACATAAAGAGAGACGCCACAACACCACTACATAAAGAGAGACGCCACAACACCACTACATAAAGAGAGACGCCACAACACCACTACATAAAGAGAGACGCCACAACACCACTACATAAAGAGAGACACCACACCACTACATAAAGAGACGCCACACCACTACATAAAGAGACGCCACAACACCACTACATAAAGAGAGACGCCACAACACCACTACATAAAGAGAGACGCCACAACACCACTACATAAAGAGAGACGCCACAACACCACTACATAAAGAGAGACGCCACAACACCACTACATAAAGAGAGACGCCACAACACCACTACATAAAGAGAGACGCCACAACACCACTACATAAAGAGAGACGCCACAACACCACTACATAAAGAGAGACGCCACAACACCACTACATAAAGAGAGACGCCACAACACCACTACATAAAGAGAGACGCCACAACACTACATAAAGAGAGACGCCACAACACTACATAAAGAGAGACGCCACAACACTACATAAAGAGAGACGCCACAACACTACATAAAGAGAGACGCCACAACACTACATAAAGAGAGACGCCACAACACTACATAAAGAGAGACGCCACAACACTACATAAAGAGAGAGACCACAACACTACATAAAGAGAGACGCCACAACACTACATAAAGAGACACCACAACACTACATAAAGAGAGACACCACAACACTACATAAAGAGAGACACCACAACACTACATAAAGAGAGACACCACAACACTACATAAAGAGAGACACCACAACACTACATAAAGAGAGACACCACAACACTACATAAAGAGAGAACACAGCATGGTAGCAACACAACATGACGACACAGCATGGTAGCAACACAGCATGACAACACAGCATGGTAGCAACAACATGGTAGCAACACAGCATAGCAACAACATGGTAGCAACACAACATGACAACACAGCATAGCAACAACATGGTAGCAACACAACATGACAACACAGCATGGTAGCAACACAACATGACAACACAGCATAGCAACAACATGGTAGCAACACAACATGACAACACAGCATAGCAACAACATGGTAGCAACACAACATGACAACACAGCATGGTAGCAACACAACATGACAACACATCATGGTAGCAACACAACATGACAACACAGCATAGCAACAACATGGTAGCAGCACAACATGACAACACAGCATAGCAACAACATGGTAGCAACACAACATGACAACACAGCATAGCAACAACATGGTAGCAACACAGCATGACAACACAGCATAGCAACAACATGGTAGCAACACAACATGGTAGCAACACAGCATAGCAACAACATGGTAGCAACACAACATGACAACACAGCATGGTAGCAACACAACATGACAACACAGCATAGCAACAACATGGTAGCAACACAACATGACAACACAGCATAGCAACAACATGGTAGCAACACAACATGACAACACAGCATGGTAGCAACACAACATGACAACACATCATGGTAGCAACACAACATGACAACACAGCATAGCAACAACATGGTAGCAACACAACATGACAACACAGCATGGTAGCAACACAACATGACAACACATCATGGTAGCAACACAACATGACAACACAGCATGGTAGCAACACAACATGACAACACATCATGGTAGCAACACAACATGACAACACATCATGGTAGCAACACAACATGACAACACAGCATAGCAACAACATGGTAGCAACACAACATGACAACACAGCATGGTAGCAACACAACATGACAACACAGCATAGCAAGAACATGGTAGCAGCACAACATGACAACACAGCATAGCAACAACATGGTAGCAACACAACATGACAACACAGCATGGTAGCAACACAACATGACAACACAGCATAGCAACAACATGGTAGCAACACAACATGACAACACAGCATAGCAACAACATGGTAGCAGCACAACATGACAACACAGCATGGTAGCAACACAACATGACAACACATCATGGTAGCAACACAACATGACAACACAGCATAGCAACAACATGGTAGCAACACAACATGACAACACAGCATAGCAACAACATGGTAGCAACACAACATGACAACACAGCATGGTAGCAACACAACATGACAACACAGCATAGCAACAACATGGTAGCAACACAACATGACAACACAACATGACAACACAGCATGGTAGCAACACAACATAACAACAGCATGGTAGCAACACAACATGGTAGCAACACAACAAGATAGCAACACCACATGACAACAGCATGGTAGCAACACAACATGGTAGCAACACCACATGACAACAGCATGGTAGCAACACAACATGGTAGCAGCACAAGACATGGTACAAACATTATTGGGCACAGACAACAGCACAAAGGGCAAGAAGGTAGAGACAACAATAATTCACGCGAAGGAGCCACAACTGTCAGTAAGCGTGTCCATGATTGAGTCTTTGAATGAAGAGATGGAGACAGTGCTTTCGGAAAGTATTCAGACCCCTTCACTTTTTCCACATTTTGTTACGTTACAGCCTTATTCTAAAATTGATTAAATTGTTTTTTCTCTCATCAATCTACACACACACAATACCCTGTAATGACAAAGCAAAAGGTTTTTATACATTTTCGCAAATGTATTACAAATAAAAAAACTGAAATATCACATTTACATAAGTATTCAGACCCTTTACTCTGTACTTTGTTGAAGCACCTTTGGCAGCGATTACAGCCTCGAGTCTTCTTGGGTATGACGCTACAAGCTTGGCACAGCTGTATTTGGGGAGTTTCTCCCATTCTTCTCTGCGGATCCTCTCAAGCTCTGTCAGGTTGGATGGGGAGCGCCTCCACCAGATCTGTGCCTCGACATGATCCGGTCTTGGAGATCAATGGACAATTCCGTCGACCTCATGGCTTTGGTTTATGCTCAGTTTTTTTATTTTAAATACATTTGCTAAAAATTCTAAAAGCCTGCTTTGCTTTGTCATTATGGGGTATTGATGTGTAGATTGGATGAGGGGAAAAAACTATTTAATCCATTTTAGAATAAGGCTGAAATGCAACAAAAATGTGGGAAAAAAAGTCAAGGGGTCTGAATACTTTACAAATGCACTATAAAAAAAAACAGTCCAGTTTGAGTGTTTTTTTGCAGCTCGTTCCAGTCGCTAGCTGCAGCGAACTGAAAAGAGGAGCGACCCAGGGATGTGTGCGCGCTTTGGGGACCTTTACCAGAATGTGACTGTCAGAACAGGTGTTGTATGTATGGAGGATGAGGGCTGCAGTAGGTATCTCAGATAGCGGGGGAGTGAGGCCTAAGAGGGTTTTTAATAAATAAACTATATTGGGAATAGGGTGCAACCCCTGTCACTGGCTCGATGATGCAACAGCAGCCAGCCACGGTCAGCTAACTAGCTAGCTAAAGTTAACCATTCTGTGTTTTGGCGTGTTAAAAGGGTTAGGATCCGTGTTATGCGGGGTCCTTGGGACGTCCCCTACCACCAATTGAAGTTGAAATTGTTTATGGTTAAGGCAAAGATTTGTATAACTAAATCTCATTGTTCTATCTGTAGTTAAGTTACGGGTTTTGTAGTTGTCTCCCGAGTGGCGCAGTGGTCTAAGGCACTGCATCGCTGTGCCACTAGAGATCCTGGTTCTGGTAGCCGGCCGCGACCGGGAGACCCATGGGGCGGCGCACAAGTCGTCCAGGGTAGGGTAGGGAATGGCCGGCAGGGGATGTAGCTCAGTTGGTAGAGCATGGCGTTTGCAACACCAGGGTTGTGGGTTCGATTCCCACGGGGGGCCAGTATGAAAAAATATATATAATAATAATGTATGCACTCACTTAACTGTAAATCGCTCTGGATAAGAGCGTCTGCTAAATGACTAAAATGTAAAACGGGTTTAGGGTGTGGACGTCCCAAGGATCCCAGATAGCGCTGACCGTAAAGTTAGCTAGCTTGCAGACTTAGCTGTCTTGGTCATGTGCACTTGGTCTTGTGACACGCGGTCTTGCTGTTTCACTACATTTAGGGTATTTCGAGCGAACTTGAGTAAATACAAAAAAAACGTTGAATTAATGCACAGTTAAAAATTTGACTTTCACATATTCGAGGAAAAGTTACAAGTTCAACATTGCAAAAGAGGCAAACCCAAAACCGCACGCTAGTCAAATATGGCTAGCTATTTTATTTGTGAATAGTGTACAAAATGCATATATATAACAAGGGTAGCTAGCTAGCTAACGTCAACTAAATAGTTAGTTAGCTGGGTACCCACCGGGTCGCTCCGCTATGCAGCTGTCGCCGTTGTAATCTGACGTTTGGTGAACGACGGACAAAGACGTCACTTCAGGTTACTAGGAAGGCAAAGTCCGCGAAATTTACAACCAATCAGTGTACAGAGGGCGTAGTTCCCCCCGCCCCCCTTTCTCGCTGTTAGCCAATAAAAACACATAACAGAAAAATCTGACGCGATCAATGAAACTGATTGACAGTGATCAAAACACCCAGGGATTAAATATTACCTTACTGTACAATATATATTGATTAAAGTGCGAATAAATAGTTGAATTCAACAATACTGTGGTATAATAACGTGCTCTTACTGTACAATTTATTGATTAAAGGTGTAGGCCGTCATTGTAAATAAGAAATGTGTTCTTAACTGACTTGCCTAGTTAAATAAACGGAAAATAGTTGTACTATGAAATAGACATACTACATTATGATACAACATGGTACATTCAGAACAGCATTTAAATTGTTATAGGTGATATGATAGATGTTGTAGTACCTTAGGTCCCACCCTGTCAAAGACAGACAGTCGTAACAGACCAATAGGATCAGTTATAGCACCTTAGGTCCCACCCTGTCAAAGACAGACAGTCGTAACAGACCTATACATTTACATTTTAGTCATTTAGCAGACGCTCTTATCCAGAGCGACTTACAGTTAGTGAGTGCATACATTATTTTAATTTTCATACTGGCCCCCCGTGGGAATTGAACCCGCAACCCTGGCGTTGCAAACGCCATGCTCTACCAACTGAGCTACATCCCTGCCGGCCATTCCCTCCCCTACCCTGGACGACGCTGGGCCAATTGTGCGCCGCCCCCCATGGGGTCTCCAGGTCACGGCCGGCTACGACAGAGCCAGGATCTCTAGTGGCACAGCTAGCACTGCGATGCAGTGCCTTAGACCACTGCGCCACTCGGGAGACTATATATAGATGTCCTAGCCTACCTCTTTCAGGTAATACGTTCAATGCAGTGTTAGCCTTATATTTAGCTAATTAATGATTGGTTTATGCATAATAAGCTTCTAATTTATAGCCTCTGTCTCTTGCGCAATACGCACGCGCACCTGTGCTCCGTTGGCCTTTCTCCTTAAGAAACGCTCCTTAGCTCTTGGAGTCAGCATGCAGGAAAAGCTATGACTGGAATAGCTTGCTGGGCATTATATATTTTTGTAGCGTTTCTTACACCAATAGACTGTTGGAAGAAGGGACGCGAGCTGTTGTTTGCTGAATGTTAAATGCAGCAGACCAATAGAACTCACGGGGTAGTTTGAAAGAAGAGCGAACGCGTGATGGCGGGTAGACTATAGCAGTTAGTTATTCAGACCCAGAACTATTTCATCTCCGTGAAGAGAAGCGAAAGCCTTCTGCATCTAATTCTAGTCCTATATTATTCAAGGATGACATTAGAATGATGAAGATAAGGACAACTAAACGTATTTCATTTTAACTGTTGAAAGCGAGGAAGCAACACTAGAGAGAGAGAGAAAGTATTATGAAAAGGTATATTATATGCGTCAGCCTACTAATTATACAAATAGGCCCTATTATATTTCAAAATTAAAATCTAGTTCTCTAGCCTATACTTGTAACTTTTGTAGGCCTCGTGTGCTGCACCAGAATCACATGTTCTCTCCCTGCTTTATCATGGTTTGAACGAGGGGCGTAATTCCAGTCCATATACAGTCCATATAATACAATACAGTACAGTAATACAGTATAATACAATACAGTGCAGTAATACAGTATAATACAATACAGTACAGAAATACAGTATAATACAATACAGTACAGTAATACAGTATAATACAATACAGTACAGCAATACAGTATAATACAATACAGTACAGTAATACAGTATAATACAATACAGTACAGTAATACAGTATAATATAATACAGTACAGGAATACAGTATAATACAATACAGTACAGGAATACAGTATAATACAATACAGTACAGTAATACAGTTTAATACAATACAGTACAGCAATACAGTATAATACAATACAGTACAGCAATACAGTATAATAGAATACAGTACAGGAATACAGTATAATAGAATACAGTACAGGAATACAGTATAATACAATACAGTACAGTAATACAGTATAATACAATACAGTACAGTAATACAGTATAATAGAATACAGTACAGGAATACAGTATAATACAATACAGTACAGGAATACAGTATAATACAATACAGTACAGTAATACAGTATAATACAATACAGTACAGCAATACAGTATAATACAATACAGTACAGCAATACAGTATAATACAATACAGTACAGAAATACAGTATAATACAATACAGTACAGTAATACAGTATAATAAAATACAGTACAGTAATACAGTATAATACAATATAGTACAGGAATACAGTTTAATACAATACAGTACAGTAATACAGTATACTACAATACAGTACAGAAATACAGTATAATACAATACAGTACAGTAATACAATATAATAAAATACAGTACAGTAATACAGTATAATACAATACAGTACAGTAATACAGTATAATACAATACAGTACAGGAATACAGTATAATACAATACAGTACAGGAATACAGTATAATACAATACAGTACAGTAATACAGTATAATACAATACAGTACAGGAATACAGTATAATACAATACAGTACAGGAATACAGTATAATACAATACAGTACAGTAATACAGTATAATTCAATACAGTACAGTAATACAGTATAATATAATACAGTACAGTAATACAGTATAATACAATACAGTACAGTAATACAGTATAATACAATACAGTTATACAGTATAATACAATACAGTACAGCAATACAGTATAATACAATACAGTACAGTAATACAGTATAATACAATACAGTACAGTAATACAGTTCACACTCTAAAAGATTAGCCTACTGGAGCTAGTTTAATTTATTTACCTTTATATAGCTAGCTACATCTATGGGTTTTTATATAGCTAGCTACATCTATGGGCTTTATATAGCTAGCTACATCTATGGGCTTTATATAGCCAGCTACATCTATGGGCTTTATATAGCTAGCTACATCTATGGGCTTTAGATAGCTAGCTACATCTATGGGCTTTATATAGCCAGCTACATCTATGGGCTTTTATATAGCTAGCAACATCTATGGGCTTTATATAGCTAGCTACATCTATGGGCTTTATATAGCTAGCTACATCTATGGGCTTTATATAGCTAGCTACATCTATGGGCTTTATATAGCCAGCTACATCTATGGGCTTCATATAGCTAGCTACATCTATGGGCTTTTATATAGCTAGCAACATCTATGGGCTTTATATAGCTAGCTACATCTATGGGCTTTATATAGCTAGCTACATCTATGGGCTTTATATATCTAGCTACATCTATGGGCTTTATATAGCTAGCTACATCTATGGGCTTTATATAGCTAGCTACATCTATGGGCTTTTATATAGTTAGCTACATCTATGGGCTTTTATGTTTTTCTGTTGTGCGTAATGTGCAGTTGCCTATTTCGTATAAATCAAATCAAATTGTATTAGTCACATGCGTCGATTACAACACGTGTAGACCTTACAGTGAAATGCTTACTTACAAGCCCTTAACCATCAATGCAGTTTTAAGAAAAATAAGTGTTAAGTAAAAAATAGATAAGTGTGGGGGGAATGCAAATAGTCCGGGTAACCATTTGATTAACTGTTCAGGAGTCTTATGGCTTGGGGGTAGAAGCTGTTAAGAAGCCTTTTGGACCTACACTTGGCACTCCGGTACCGCTTGCCGTGCGGTAGCAGAGAAAACAGTCTATGACTAAGTTGGCTGGAGTCTTTGACAATTTTTAGGGCCTTCCTCTGACACCGCCTGGTATAGAGGTCCTGGATGGCAGGAAGCTTGGCCCCAGTGATGTACTGGGCCGTACGCACTACACTCTGTAGTTCCTTGAGGTCGGAGGCCGAGCAGTTGCCATACCAGGCGGTGATGCAACCAGTCAGGATGCTCTCGATGGTGCAACTGTAGAACTTTTTGAGGATCTGAGGACCCATGCCAAATCTTTTCAGTCTCCTGAGGGGAATAGGCTTTGTCGTGCCCTCTTCACGACTGTCTTGGTGTGTTTGGACCATGATAGTTCGTTGGTGATGTGGACACCAAGGAACTTGAAGCTCTCAACCTGTTCCACTACAGCCCCGTCGATGAGAATGGGGGCGTGCTCAGTCCTCTTTTTTTTCCCGTTGAGGGAGAGGTTGTTATCCTGGCACCACACGGCCAGGTCTCTGACCTCCTCCCTATAGGCTGTCTCATCGTTGTCTGTGATCAGGCCTACCACTGTTGTGTCGTCAGCAAACTTAATGATGGTGTTGGAGTCGTGCCTGGCCATGCAGTCATGGGTGAACAGGGAGTACAGGAGGGGACTGAGCACGCACCCCTGAGGGGCCCCCGTGTTGAGGATCAGTGTGGCAGATGTGTTGTTACCTACCCTTACCACCTGGGGGTGGCCCGTCAGGAAGTCCAGGATCCAGTTGCAGAGGGAGGTGTTTAGTCCCAGGATCCTTAGCTTAGTGATGAGCTTTGAGGGCACTATGATGTTTAATGCTGAGCTGTAGTCAATGAATTATCATACTATCCAGGTCTGTGCCCAAACAGTTTGAGCTTCTACTTCTGAAAATCCACCTTTCCAGAAATAAATCTCTCACTGTTGCCGCTTGCTACAGACCCCCCTCAGCCCCCAGCTGTGCCCTGGACACCATATGTGAATTGATTGCCCCCCATCTATCCTCAGAGTTCGTACTGCTTGGTGACCTAAATTGGGATATGCTTAACACCCCGGCCATCCTACAATCTAAACTAGATGCCCTCAATCTCACACAAATTATCAACTAACCTACCAGGTACAACCCTAAATCCGTAAACATGGGTACCCTCATAGATATCATCCTGACTAACTTACCCTCTAAATACACCTCCGCTGTCTTCAACCAGGATCTCAGCGATCACTGCCTTATTGCCTGCGTCCGTAACGGGTCCGCGGTCAACGACCACCCCTCATCACTGTCAAACGCTCCCAAAAACACTTCAGCGAGCAGGCCTTCCTAATTGACCTGGCCCAGGTATCCTGGATGGATATAGATCTCATTCCGTCAGTAGAGGATGCCTGGTTGTTCTTCAAAGTAATTTCCTCTCAATCTTAAATAGACATGCCCCTTTCAAAAATACAGAACTAAGAACCGATATAGCCCCTGGTTCTCCTCAGACTTGACTGCCCTTGACCAGCACAAAAACATCCTGTGGCGTACTGCATTAGCATCAAATAGCCCCCGCGATATGCAACTTTTCAGGGAAGTTAGGAACCAATATATACAAGCAGTTAGGAAAGCAAAGGCTAACTTTTTCAAACAGAAATTTGCATCCTGTAGTACTAACTCCAAAAAGTTTTGGGACACTGTAAAGTCCATGGAAAATAAGAGCACTTCCTCCCAGCTGCCCACTGCACTGAGGCTAGGAAACACTATCACCACCGATAAATCTACAATAATCGAAATTTCAACAAGCATTTTGCTACGGCTGGCCATGCTTTCCACCTGGCTACCACTACCCCGGCCACCAGCTCTGCACCCTCCGCTGCAACTTGCCCTTGCCCCCGCGCTTCTCCTTCACACAAATCCAGACAGCTGATGTTCTAAAAGAGCTGCAAAATCTGGACCCCTTCAAATCATCTTGTCTAGACAATCTGGACCCTTTCTTTCTAAAACTAGCCGCGAAATTGTCGCAACCCCTATTACTAGCCTGTTCAACCTCTCTTTCGTAACGTCTGAGATCCCCAGAGATTGGAAAGCTGCCGCGGTCATCCCCCTCTTCAAAGGGGGTGACACTCCTAGATCCAAACTGTTACAGACCCATATCCATCCTGCCCTGCCTTTCAAAAGTTTTTGAAAGCCAAGTCAACAAACAGATCACCGACCATTTCGAATCCCACCGTACCTTCTCCGCTATGCAATCCGGTTTCCGAGCTGGTCATGGGTGCACTTCAGCCACGCTCAAGGTCCTCAAACGATATTATAACCGCGATCGATAATAGACAGTACTGTGCAGCCGTTTTCATTGACCTGGCCAAGGCTTTCGACTCTGTCAACCACCGCATTCCTATTGGCAGACTAAATAGCCTTGGTTTCTCAAATGACTGCCTCGCCTGGTTCACCAACTACTTCTTAGATAGAGTTCAATGTGTCAAATCGGAGGGCTTGTTGTCTGGACCTATGGCAGTCTCTATGGGGGTGCCACAGGGTTCAATTCTTGGGCCGACTCTTTTCTCTGTGTATATCAATGACGTCGCTCTTGCTGCTGGTGACTCTCAGATCCACCTCTCACGAGACGACACCATTTTGTATACATCTGGCCCTTCATTGGACACTGTGTTAACAAACCTCCAAACGAGCTTCAACTCCATACAACACTCCTTCAGTAGCCTCCAACTGCTCTTAAACACTAGTAAAACTAAATGCATGCTCTTCAACCGAACGCTGCTTGCACCCGCCCACCCGACTAGAATCACTACTCTGACGGGTCTGACCTAGAGTATGTGGACAACTACAAATATCTAGGTGTCTGGTTAGACTGTAAACTCTCCTTCCAGACTCACATTAAGAATCTCCAATCCAAAGTTAAATCTAGAATCGGTTTCCTATTTCGCAACAAAGCCTCCTTCACTCATGCTGCCAAACATGCCCTCGTAAAACTGACTATCCTACCGATCCTTGACTTCGGCGATGTCATTTACAAAATAGCCTCCAACACCCTACTCAGCAAATTGGATGTAGTCTATCACAGTGCCATCCGTTTTGTCTCCAAAGCCCCATATACTACCCACCACTGTGACCTGTACGCTCTTGTTGGCTGGTCCTCACTACATATTCGTCGCCAAACCCATTGGCTCCAGGCCATCTATAAATCACTGCTAGGCAAATCCCCGCCTTATCTTAGCTCATTGGTCACCATAGCAACACCCACTCGTAGTCTGCGCTCCAGCGGGTATATCTCACTGGTCATCCCCAAAGCCAACACCTCCTTTGGCCGCAATTCCTTCCAGTTCTCTGCTGCCAATGACTGGAACGAATTGCAAAAATCTCTGAAGCTGGAGACTCTTATCTCCCTCACTAACTTTAAGCATCAGTTGTCAGAACACCTTACCGATCACTGCACCTGTACACAGCCCATCTGAAATTAGCCCGCCCAACTACCTCATCCCTATATTGTTATTTATTTTGCTAATTTGTACCCCAGTATCTCTATTTGCACATCATCTCTTGCACATCTATCATTCCAGTGTTAATACTAATTGTAATTATTTTGCACTATAGCCTATTTTATTGCCTTACCTCCATAACTTGCTAAATTTGCACACACTGTATATTATATGTATTTCTGTTGTATTTTTGACTTTGTTTTGTTTTACCCCATATGTAACTCTGTATTGTTGTTTTTTATCGCACTGCTTTGCTTTATCTTGGCCAGGTCGCAGTTGTAAATGAGAACTTGTTCTCAACTGGTTTACCTGGTTAAATAAAGGTGAAAAAAAAAAAAAAAAATAGCATTCTCACGTAGGTGTTCCTCTTGTCCAGGTGGGAAAGGGCAGTGTGGAGTGCAATAGAGATTGCATCATCTGTGGATCTGTTGGGGCGATATGGAAATTGAAGTGGGTCTAGGGTTTCTGGGATAATGGTGTTGATGTGAGCCATGACCAGCCTTTCAAAGCACTTCATGGCTACAGACGTCAGTGCTACGGGTCGGTAGTCATTTAGGCAGGTTATCTTAGTGTCCTTGGGCACGGGGACTATGGTGGTCTGCTTGAAACATGTTGGTATTACAGACTCAGTCAGGGACTTGTTGAAAATGTCAGTGAAGACACTTGCCAGTTGGTCAGCACATGCTCGGAGTACACGTCCTGGTAATCCGTCTGGCCCTGCGGCCTTGTGAATGTTGACCTGCTTAAAAGTCTTACTCACATCGGCTACGGAGAGCGTGATCACATAGTCATCCGGAACAGCTGGTGCTCTCATGCATGCTTCAGTGGTGCTTGCCTCGGGCGAGCATAGAAGTGGTTTAGCTCGTCTGGAAGTCTTGTGTCACTGGGCAGCTCGCGGCTGTGCTTCCCTTTGTAGTCTGTAATAGTTTTCTCAAGCCCTGCCACATCCGACGAGCGTCAGAGCCGGCGTAGTACGACTTAGTCTGGGGAACCTGTCTGAGAATTCTCTCCATCTCTGATCCAAGGTCAATTAGTGTTGCAACCACCGACCGTATCAATATTGGATCAATAAACCCAGGTCGTATTATAATAAACGTGATTGATTGATCGTAGCTGTGGCGGCTCATTCCAGTACTTCACCTTTACACAGGTTGTGTTGCTCTGCCCAGGTGTTGCTGACGCCTGCCAGATCATTAAAACGCCCAGGTAGGTATTTTCCGTACCAGCTAAACCACATCATTATGTTATCGCAATCTGGTGCCCAACAACTGCAGAGTTGATGACGTCGGCACGCAACCATTGGTCGATGCAATGCAACGCCTGAGATGGGGTAACACGACCACAGTCTAGTGAAACTGACACCTTTAAAAGGTGCAATCTGCAATGTTTTTCGTTGGTCATTTCAATGATATGATCTTTGAACAATATAATTTACAAATGCCTCATGAGCTCAGTACAACTGTCTAACCCCCCGTCATAACCCAAAATATAAGGTTGTTTTACTCCATTGTTTGTACTATTACAACTTTACTACAATCATCAGATACATTTCGCTATACTGTCATCATTAGTTGGGTTCTTAGCTTGTGGCCTGGAAATCACACCCAGAACATCACAACATCGGATCACTGAAATCTCTTCATTTCTGCTTCGAGAGACTAGAGACTAGAAGATATGTTGTTAGAGAGACTAGAAGAGATGTTGTTAGAGAGACTAGAAGAGATGTTGTTAGAGAGACTAGAAGAGATGTTGTTAGAGAGACTAGAAGAGATGTTGTTAGAGAGACTAGAAGAGATGTTGTTAGAGACTAGAAGAGATGTTGTTAGAGACTAGAAGAGATGTTGTTAGAGAGACTAGAAGAGATGTTGTTAGAGAGACTAGAAGAGATGTTGTTAGAGACTAGAAGAGATGTTGTTAGAGAGACTAGAAGAGATGTTGTTAGAGATTAGAAGAGATGTTGTTAGAGAGACTAGAAGAGATGTTGTTAGAGAGACTAGATACTTAGAAGAGATGCTAGCAGTGGTGGAAAAAGTATCCAATTGTCATACTTGTGTAAAAGTAAAGATACCTTAATAGAAAATGACTCAAGTAAAAGTCACCAAATAATATACTACTTTAATAAAAGTATTTTCTCTTGATAAGTGGGATGACCAGGGGTGTTCTCTTGATAAGAGGGATGACCAGGGGTGTTCTCTTGATAAGAGGGATGACCAGGGGTGTTCTCTTGATAAGAGGGATGTCCAGGGTGTTCTCTTGATAAGAGGGATGTCCAGGGGTGTTCTCTTGATAAGAGGGATGACCAGGGTGTTCTCTTGATAAGAGGGATGACCAGGGGTGTTCTCTTGATAAGAGGGATGACCAGGGGGTGTTCTCTTGATAAGAGGGATGACCAGGGGTGTTCTCTTGATAAGAGGGGATGACCAGGGGTGTTCTCTTGATAAGTGGGATGACCAGGGGTGTTCTCTTGATAAGTGGGATGACCAGGGGTGTTCTCTTGATAAGAGGGATGCCCAGGGGTGTTCTCTTGATAAGTGGGATGACCAGGGTGTTCTCTTGATAAGAGGGATGACCAGGGGTGTTGTCTTGATAAGAGGGATGACCAGGGGTGTTCTCTTGATAAGAGGGATGACCAGGGGTGTTCTCTTGATAAGAGGGATGACCAGGGGTGTTGTCTTGATAAGAGGGATGACCAGGGGTGTTCTCTTGATAAGAGGGATGACCAGGGGTGTTCTCTTGATAAGTGGGGTGACCAGGGGTGTTCTCTTGATAAGAGGGATGACCAGGGGTGTTCTCTTGATAAGAGGGATGACCAGGGGTGTTCTCTTGATAAGAGGGATGACCAGGGGTGTTGTCTTGATAAGTGTGTGAACTCCTGTCCTGCTAAGCATTCGAAATGTAACAAGTATTTTAGGGTGTCAGGGAAAGCATATGTAATAAAAATGATATTATTTTCTTTAGTAATGTAGTCAAGTGAAATCTTTCCAAAATATACATTGTAAAGTACAGTACAGATACCCAAAAAAAACGACTTACACTTGAAGTCGGAAGTTTACATTCACTTAGGTTGGAGTCATTAAAACTAGTTTTTCAACCTCTCCATAAATGTTTTGTTAACAAACTATAGTTTTGGCAAGTCGGTTAGGACATCTACTTTGTGCATGACAGTAATTTTTCCAACAATTGTTTACAGATTATTTCACTAATAATTCACTGTATCACAATTCCAGTGGGTCAGAAGTTTACATACACTAAGTTGCCTTTAAACAGCTTGGAAAATTCCAGAAAATGAAGAGGCTAATTGACATAATTTGAGTCAATTGGAGGTGTACCTGTGGATGTATTTCAAGGCCTACCTTCAAACTAAAAAAAAAATGTGTAGACCTCCACAAGTCTGGTTCATCCTTGGGAGCAATTTCCAAACGCCTGAAGGTACCACGTTCATCTGTACAAACAATAGTACGCAAGTATTTACACCATGGGACCACGCAGCCGTCATACCGCTCAGGAAGGAGACACGTTCTGTCTCCTAGAGATGAACGTACTTTGGTGCGAAAAGTGCAAATCAATCCCAGAACAACAGCAAAGGACCTTGTGAAGATGCTGGAGGAAACAGGTACAAAAGTATCTATATCCACAGTAAAACGAGTCCTATATCGACATAACCTGAAAGGCCGCTCAGCAAAGGAAGAAGCCACTGCTCCAAAACCGCCATAAAAAAGCCAGACTACGGTTTGCAACTGCACATGGGGACAAAGATCATACTTTTTGGAGAAATGTCCTCTGGTCTGATGAAACAAAAATAGAACTGTTTGGCCATAATGACCATCGTTATGTTTGGAGGAAAAAGGGGGAGCTTGCAAGCCGAAGAACACCATCCCAACCGTGAAGCACGGGGGTGGCAGCATCATGCTGTGGGGGTGCTTTGCTGCAGGAGGACTGGTGCACTTCACAAAATAGATGGCATCATCAGGAAGGAAAATAGTGGATATATTGAAGCAACATCTCAAGACATCAGTCAGGAAGTTAAAGTTTGGTCGCAAATGGGTCTTCCAAATGGACAATGACCCCAAGCATACTTCCAAAGTTGTGGCAAAATGGCTTAAGGACAACAAAGTCAAGGTATTGGAGTGGCCATCACAAAGCCCTGACCTCAATCCTATAGAAAATGTGTGGGCAGAACTGAAAAAGCGTGTGCGAGCAAGGAGGCCTACAAACCTGACTCAGTTACACCAGCTCTGTCAGGAGGAATGGGCCAAAATTCACCAAACTTATTGTGGGAAGCTTGTGGAAGGCTCCCCGAAACATTTGACAGAAGTTAAACAATTTAAAGGCAATGCTACCAAATACTAATTGCGTGTATGTAAACTTCTGACCCACTGGGAATGTGATGAAATAAATAAATACTATTATTCTGACATTTCACATTCTTAAAATAAAGCGGTGATCCTAACTGACCTAAGACAGGGAATTTTTACTAGGACTAAATGTCAGGAATTGTGAAAAACTGTATTTGGCTAAGGTGTATGTAAACTTCCGACTTCAACTGTAAGTAGTACTTTAAAGTATTTTTACTGAAGTACTTTACACCACAGGTAGTTAGAGAGACTAGAAGAGATGTTGTTAGAGACTAAGAACATATGAAGTGGTTGTTAGAGACGAGAAATGTAGAATATGTTTTTTGTTTTTTTAGAGAGGATGTTAGGGAGACTTAGAAGAGATGTTGTTAAGGGAGACGCGAGAGTCTGGTTCACGGTCTCAGAACTCATCCAGACACTACTCCCCCGACGGCAGAGATTTGGTCTGGTTCACGGTCCGTTGAGGCTGCCGTGCCATGTGAATTCAAATTTCCTCTTGGGCTCACGGTCAAGGATTTTGGTTTATCCCATGGGAGACCGTGGTTCAGATCTCGCCCGTGACACACACACACACACAAAGACAGCATTATTTATTTAACAAGAGTTTTATTAAAATTATAAGGTACAAATAAAACAAGAATCATCAGGTTCAAAGCAATGACATGTTTCAACAGCAAAAAGCTGCCAACCCCCCTCCCGGCCCTCTTCATTGTAAATGAGGTTCAATAGCACTTTATAAATGACCACCACGTGTACTAAACAGCTGGAACAATAACCCACGGCCAATCACAAACCCACCCCTACCCCCCCGATAGGGAGCAGGGGATAGAGAGCAGGGGTGTATTCGAGATCGGACGCCTCTCCAGGGTAGCGAAGCACAAAGGTGGAGTAGATGAGCCCTGATGTCCCGTAGAAAAGACCTGACAAGACGATCCAGAGCAGAACAGCCAGGCCAGACTAGACGATCCAGAGCAAAACAGCCAGGTGATCTAGACCTGACTAGACGATCCAGAGTAGACTAGCCAGGTGATCCTGACGATTCAGCCGGAGCAGCCTCGGCAGCCACAGTGGGTACACTCGATTATCCTCCCCTGTAGAGAGACAGACAGGCAGGGGTTAACAGACTTGGGGGGAGAAACAGAGGGTTAACAGACTGGGGGGAGGGGGGGGAAACAGAGGGGTTTACAGACTGCGGGGGGAGAAAAACACAGAGGGGTTACCAGACTGGGGGGGAGGAAACACAGAAGGGTTAACAGACTGGGGGAGGAAACACAGAAGGGTTAACAGACTGGGGGGAAGAAACAGAGACGGGTTACCAGACTGGGGGGGGGGAAACAGAGAAGGGTTAACAGACTGGGGGGAGGAAACAGAGAAGGGTTAACAGACTGGGGGAGGAAACAGAGAAGGGTTAACAGACTGGGGGAGGAAACACAGAAGGGTTAACAGACTGGGGGAGGAAACAGAGACGGGTTAACAGACTGGGGGAAGAAACAGAGACGGGTTAACAGACTGGGGGGAAACAGAGGGGTTAACAGACTGAGGGGGAAACAGAGGGGTTACCAGACTGGGGGGAAACACAGAAGGGTTAACAGACTGGGGGGGAGGAAACACAGAAGGGTTAACAGACTGGGGGGAGGAAACAGAGAAGGGTTAACAGACTAGAGTGATGCAGTACTATCGTGTCGCAGTACTAGTGTGTTGCAGTACTAGTGTGATGCAGTACTAGTGTGATGCAGTACTAGTGTGATGCAGTACTAGTGTGATGCAGTACTAGTGTGTTGCAGTACTAGTGTGTTGCAGTACTAGTGTGTTGCAGTACTAGTGTGTTGCAGTACTAGTGTGTTGCAGTACTAGTGTGATGCAGTACTAGTGTGATGCAGTACTAGTGTGTTGCAGTACTAGTGTGATGCAGTACTAGTGTGATGCAGTACTAGAGTGTCGCAGTACTAGTGTGATGCAGTACTAGAGTGTCGCAGTACTAGAGTGTCGCAGTACTAGAGTGTCGCAGTACTAGTGTGTCGCAGTACTAGTGTGTCGCAGTACTAGTGTGTCGCAGTACTAGTGTGTCGCAGTACTAGTGTGTCGCAGTACTAGTGTGTCGCAGTACTAGTGTGTTGCAGTCCTAGTGTGTTGCAGTACTAGTGTGTTGCAGTACTAGAATGTTGCAGTACTAGTGTGTCGCAGTACTAGAGTGTTGCAGTACTAGTGTGTCGCAGTACTAGAATGTTGCAGTACTAGTGTGTCGCAGTACTAGAGTGTTGCAGTACTAGAGTGTTGCAGTACTCACCACTTCCAGTTTGCTCTTGGGGACTCTACAGATGCAGTTGGTTCCAAAGTTGGTGTCTCGTGTCTGGATGCAGCGGAGGCAGCACAGGTTCTCATATCCCTGCTTCTTCCACTTAGCTATCAGGTTCTTATCAGCATAACTCTCCTTTATACAGTAGTCATAAAGCTCTACACACACACACAGACACACACAGAAAGAGCATTATACCTCACCTAAAATAACCCAACCTAACATTAAACCCTGTCTTGGAGGTTACTACTGCACCTCTGCTGATGGCCTTCCTCTTGTAGAACAGGTCGAAGATATATCGGCTCCGCTGATGATGCAGTCTGAATATCGGCCACAGGGACTCCACCTTCCGCTTTCCCTCGTGAGGCTCCGTCTCGGCTGGAAGGAGACAGTCACAGCTCATCATAAACACAATACAAACAGGAATAATCCAAGATTAAACATTGTAGCTAGCTAATTAGCGACTAGTTGGCTGGTTGATTACCCTAAACTAGCTAAACTGAACAACAATATAAACGCAGCATGTAAAAGTGTTGGTCCCATGTTTCATGAGCTGAAATAAAATACAAAAAGCCAGAAATGTTCCATACGCACAAAAAGCTTATTTCTCTCAAATGTTGTGCACAAAATTAGTTTACATCCCTGTTAGTGAGCATTTCTCCTTTGCCAAGATAATCCATCCACCTGACAGTTGTGGCATATCAAGAAGCTGATTAAACAGCATGATCATTACACAGGTGCACCTCATGCTGGGGACAATAAAAGGCCACTAAAAATGAGATGCAGTTTTGTCACAACACAACGCCACAGATGTCTCTAGTTGAGGGAGGGTGCAATTTGCATGCTGACTGCAGGAATGTCCACCAGAGCTGTTGACAGAGAATTGAATGTTCATTTCTCTACCATAAGCGGCCTCCGTCGTTTTAGAGAATTTGGCATTATATCCAACCAGCTTCACCACCGCAAACCACACCAGCCCAGGACCTCCACATCCGGCTTCTTCACCTGCAGGATCGTCTGAGACCAGCCACCCAGAGAGCTGATGAAACTGTGGGTTTTGCACAACCGAAGAATTTCTGCCCAACCTGTCAGAAACCGTCTCAGGGAAGCTCATCTGCGTGCTCGTCGTCCTCACCAGGGTCTTGACCTGACTGCAGTTCGGCGTCGTAACCGACTTCAGTGGGCAAATGCTCACCTTCAATGGACACTGACACGCTGGAGAAATGTACTCTTCATGGATGAATCCCGGTTTCATCTGTTCCGGCCAGATGGCGTCGTGTGGGCGAGCGGTTTGCTGATGTCAACGTTTTGAACAGAGTGCCCCATGGTGGCGGTGGGGTTATGGTATGGGCAGGCATAACCTATGGACAACGAACACAATTGCATTTTATCGATGTCAATTTGAATGCACAGATACCATGATGAGATCCTGAAGCCCATTGTCGTGCCATTCATCCGCCGCCATCACCTCATGTTTCAGCATGATAATGAACGGCCCCATGTCGCAAGGATCTGTACACAATTCCTGGAAGCTGAAAATGTCCCAGTTCTTCTATGGCCTGCATACTCACCAGACGTGTCACCCATTGAGCATGTTCGGGATGCTCTGGATCGACGTGTATGACAGCGTGTTCCAGTTCCCGTCAATATTTAGCACAGCCATTGAAGAGGAGTGGGACAACATTCCACAGGCCATAATCAACAGCCTGAAACGCTATGTGAAGGAGATGTGTTGCGCTGCATGAGGCAAATGGTGGTCACACCAGATACTGACTGGTTTTCTGATTCACAGCTGTAACTTTTAAGGTATCTGTGACTAACAGATTCATATCTGTATTCCCAGTCATGTGTAATCCACAGATTGGGGCCTGATTGATTTATTTCAATTGAAGGATTTCCTTATATTAACTGTAACTCCGTCTCCCGAGTGGCGCAGTGGTCTAAGGCACTGCATCGCAGTGCTAGCTGTGCCACTAGAGATCCTGGTTCGAATCCAGGCTCTGTCGCAGCCGGCCGCGACCAGGAGACTCATGGGCGGCGCACAATTGGCCCAGCGTCGTCCAGGGTAGGGGAGGGAATGGCCGGCAGGGGATGTAGCTCAGTTGATAGAGCATGGCGTTTGCAATGCCAGGGTTGTGGGTTCGTTTCCCACGGGGGGGGCCAGTATGAATAATAATATGTATTCACTAACTGTAAGTCGCTCTGGATAAGAGCGTCTGCTAAATGACTAAAATGTAAATGTAACTCAGTAAAATCTTTGAAATTGTTGCATGTTGCGTTTATATTTTTTGTTCAGTGTAGTTACTTAGAAACTAGCTATCTAACGTCAACATTTTGGCCTTGATTTTCGAGCTATCTGAACAATAACACGCAATCCAAAAAAAGATAACATACAGACAAGGGCGCATAAACTTAACGCAAACAGGGGTAGACATCTGGCTGTACGCGCAGCCTCATTCGGTATGGAGAAGTTAGTTAGTCACAGCTCGTCATACAATAAAAACAGGAATGATCCAAGTCAGATTCATACAACAGATTGGTAATATAGCTAACATCATAAGTACTGGTTGAATACCCTAGCTAACTAAATGTCAACATTGTGTGGGCAAGGATGTTAGCGGAGCCTCGTTTGGTACGGGCGGAGTTAGCTAGCTAGGTGGCTAGCTAAATTACCTTCTCTCATCTTTTGGTCTAGTTCGTCCAAGGTCGGTTCAATCAACTCCCAGCCATCCGGAGGTGGCTTCCTGCTCCTCTTCACTTTCGGCATTGCGTTTAATCAAATTGATTATAAACAAACAAAAAGACAACAAACCCTATTCCCCGTCCTATGTTTGTGTGTTGATTTCGTAGGCCTGCTCACGGTCGCTTCTTATTGACGTCACAACGTGGAGGAGTCCCTTCGACTCAGCTCAATCGTCGCATGAGATATACGTCACTCAATTCCATTCGATGGGGCTTTTGCCGCGTTCAAAACAACTGGGAACTCGGGAAAAAAAAACGAGCTCCGACTGGGAAAAATCGATTTGAACGGTCATCCAACTCGGGAAATCGGGCCTCTTTCTAGAGCTCCGACTTTCCGACCTGAAGATCACTGACGCCACGATTTGACCTGTATTTTTCCGAGTTCCCAGTTGATTGGAACATGGCATTTATTGGCATGGGAAACGCCCTCTTCTCACATAAAAACATGTAACCGATTAATTTGACACATTTGATGTGTCAATTGCCTATGGATAAAGTGTTTGTTATTAAAGAAGTGAAACATGTAACTGACACAGTTACGCACCTTCAAACTTTGTGCTGAAACGGAATTAGATGTGTTGCTCTCAGTGCTTTTATAGCGCATCAGGTTAGTTACCTAAGAAAGTGCCCAAAATGGATCAAACGATTTAGGCCCACTCTGTTTTTTCAATTCATGATATATGATTCACTGACGTTCTCCATTAAAAAATGTTTTATACACCCACATATATTTTTATAATGAAAAAAAGTATAGAAAAATAAATGTCATTGTTTTCTGACAGGCAATTTGGCGGCCGACTAAGTGCTGTAGAAAGGAGACTGGGCTGTTTCTAGGTGGCGGTAATTCTCCCTGTCTCTGGCCCGCACTCCAGTTCTAGGTGGCCAGTTCTAGGTGGCGGTAAAGCACCATAACGTTGGTCCTCTGTAGCTCAGCTGATAGAGCATGGCGCTTGTAACGCCAAGGTAGTGGGTTCAATCCCCGGACCACCCATACACAAAAAAAATGTATGCACACATGACTGTAAGTCGCTTTGGAAAAAAGCGTATGCTAAACGGCGTATTATTATTATTATATAAACCCCACTGAAGAAGAATGTGTCTGTTTCTGCTGTCTGGGTTTTGAGAGCGAAGACAAATTGGACCAGGTGACTTATCCTTGTGCGGAGGAAGACTCACGGTCAAGTGCACGCAAAATAAGTTTTGGGACTGCAAAAAGGGAAAACATCTCGACAAACGTCGTGGCGATGCCAGAGTCCCCTGGTGCAAACCAGGATTACGGTGGAAGTAAAGTTAGACAAATATTCAGTTGGAAAGCCTCATAAATGGCGTCTCTTTATTTAACTAGGCAAGTCAGTTAAGAACAAATTCTTATTTACAATGACGGGCCTACACCGGCCAAACACGGACGACGCTGGGCCAATTGTGCCCCGCCCTATGGGACTCCAAATCACTGCCGGTTGTGATACAGCCTGGAATCGAACCAGGGGGTCTGTAGTGACGCCTCAAGCACTGAGATGCAGTGCCTTAGACCGCTGCTCCACTCGGTCTGTAGTGACGCCTCGAGCACTGAGATGCAGTGCCTTAGACCGCTGCTCCACTCGGGAGCTTTGACCATGACAGTCTACAATCCAGGGTTACACCCAAGCAGTTTAGTCTCCTCAACTTGCTCAATTTCCACATTATTCATTACGAGATGTAGTTGAGGTTTAGGGTTTACTCAAAGCCAGTGGCATGTCGTTTAGTAAAGACTGAAAAAAGTAAGGGGCCTAGACAGCTGCCCTGGGGAATTCCTGATTCTACCTGGATTATGTTGGAGAGGCTTCCATTAAAGAACACCCTCTGTGTTCTGTTAGACAGGTAACTCTTTATCCACAATATAGCAGGGGGTGTAAAGCCATAACTCATACGTTTTTCCAGCAGCAGACTATGTGTCACGCCTCCTCCCGTTGCTCCCTTCCGGGGGCTCTGATTCGCCGGTCTACTGAGCCACCGGTTCTGAGCGCACCACCTTCGGCAACACCGAATGGAAACCCAACGCACCCTAATCACCTCCAGCGCACCTGCACCTCATCATCACCACCCCTATATAGCCCTGGACTGTTCAGTATTTTGTGATTGTGAAGCGTCGTGTCGTTTACTCTCTCTTTGTTGTTCTCTTTCTCATTATTAAGTAAACCTTGACCTTGTTAATTCCTGCGTCTGCCTCTTCGTATATCGGTACTCGTCACACTATGATCGATAATGTCAAAAGCCGCACTGAAGTCTTAACAAAACAGCCCCCACAATATTTTTTTATCATCAATTTCTCTCAGCCAATCATCGGTCATTTGTGTAAGTGCTGTGCTTGTTGAATGTCCTTCCCTATAAGCGTGCTGAAAGTCTGTTGTCAATTTGTTTACTGTAAAATAACATTGTATCTGGTCAAACACAATTTTTTCCAAAAGTTTAGTAAGGGTTGGTAACAGGCTGATTGGTCGGCTATTTGAGCCGACCAATCAGCCTGTAGAAGACAGGAGAGGAGTTAGAGGAGAGGAGGATTTCAGCTTAGAAGACAAATCAAATCCTAATTTTATTTGTCATATGTGCCCGAATACAACAGGTGTAGACCTCAACAATGCAGTTAAGAAAAATAAGAGTTAAGAAAATATTTACTAAATTAAATAAAAAGTAACACAATAACGAGGCTATATACAGGGGGTACAGGTCCTGAGTCAATGTGTGGGGGTACAGATTAGTCAAGGTAATATGTACATTTACATTTACATTTACGTCATTTAGCAGACGCTCTTATCCAGAGCGACTTACAAATTGGTGCATTCACCTTATGATAGCCAGTGGGACAACCACTTTACCATTTATTTATTTTTGTTTCATTTTTTATATATTTTATTTATTTCATTTTTAAATTTTAATATTAGTATTATTTATAATATTTTTTATTTTTTAATATATTTAAAAATATATATATTTTTGTGGGGGTGGGGTAGGGGGGTGGGATAGAATGATACATGTAGGTAGGGGTAAAGTGACTATGCATAGATAATAAACAGTGAGTAGCAGCAGTGAAAAAAAAGGGGGGTCAATGCAAATAGTCCGGGTGGCCATTTGATTAACAATAATCTTATTTTTTTGAACTGTCCAGCAGTCTTATGGCTTGGGTTGGTAGAAGCTGTTAAGAAGCCTTTTGGACCTAGACTTGGCGCTCCGGTACCGCTTGCCGTGCGGTAGCAGAGAGAACAGTCTATGACTTGGGTGGCTGGAGTCTTTGACAATTTTTATGGGCCTTCTTCTGACACCGCCTGGTATAGAGGTCCTGGATGGCAGGGATCTCGGCCCCAGTGATGTACTGGGTCGTACGGAGAGGAGGATTTCAGTCTAGAAGAGAGAGAGGAGTTAGAGGAGAGGAGGATCCATCCCTGAGAGAGTAGGTAGTGATTTGACTTGATAAAGGACATTTAAAACACACAGCCATGTTCTCTCTGTCATCAAGTGTTCTCTGACATACATTCACTAAAGTTCTAAACCCTGGCAATAGGAACTTTCCTAACTTTTGAATTAAGTAAAAAAAAAAAAAAAGATCCCTTCCCGGGTGAATCGTGATACCCCAGGGTGCAAATCATGCGTACCCTGGAACTAGGCCGGTTAACAGATACCGCAGTATGTTGAGCTGTCCTTTTCTTCTGAGTGATGAAGGTCTGGCTGGCTTGTGGGTAAAATAGTAAAAAGAACATTAAAAACATTTTAATTGTAAGAGAGTCCTGCCTATTGATCTTTTCCGTGGAGCCAGCGCAAGATAAGGGTAGAAAAACGTACCTCAATGCAGGGACGGGACATACCACTGCACTCCATATGTTACCTTTATCCACACTGCTCCATTGAGAAGATTATAATAATAATATAATAATATAATATGCCATTTAGCAGACGCTTTTATCCAAAGCGACTTACAGTCATGCGTGCATACATTTTTGTGTATGGGTGGTCCCGGGGATCGAACCCACTGCCTTGGCGTTACAAGCGCCGTGCTCTACCAGCTGCTAATTTTCCCGGAAAACTGCCCTTTTCGTCCTCATGCTAGCTAGCAGTATTCACAGCAGCCATTATGGATGTTGTGTTGAACAACAAAAGAGCTGATACTGCCTTTTCAAAATGGCTGCGGTGGCTACTTGCTAGCTAACATGAGGACGAAAAGGGCAGTTTTCCTGGAAAACGAGCAGTGTGAATAATGGTAACATTTGGAGTATGGTGGCATATCCCATTGAGTTACCTTTTCCAACCCATATCTCAAGCCCGCTCCATGGTGTCTTAATGTAACCAATGATTGCATTCTGACACCAGTGCAGCTCTGTGTAAACAAGCATAATGGTAGGGTCGGCATCTTCTGGCAAGTTCAAATCCAGACACTCTCATAGATCGATGATGGTCCTCTGTAGCTCAATTGGTAGAGCATGGCGCTTGTAACGCCAGGGTAGTGGGTTCGATTCCCGGGACCACCCATACGTAAAAATGTATGCACACATGACTGTAAGTCGCTTTGGATAAAAGCGTCTGCTAAATTGCATATTATCATTATTATATTATTATCGATTACTCGGGCTTTTAACCCCAGGTCAAAGGTTGGGGTTCAACCAGCGCGCGTTCTGGAGGCAGGAGAAACAAGATGGCAGATCAACAAGACAAACTGACTTGTCTTAGTTAACGAACTTTTCCACAGTTGATTTTCTACACATTCAAATATACAGTCAGCTAGCCAAGCAATCTAGCGCCCACGCCTCTTAATCGTTGATTTATTAGCTACCCAGCTAGATTTCCGCAGGTTAGCTGATCGCCAACTGCCGTTAAGACTGCTAGCTAAGCTAAGCTAGGCTAGCTAGCTTGTTTCTGTCTGGTCGGAGCGTAGTGAGACCGCCAACATGCAGGACCTGATAGCCACCGTGGACCACATCAAGTTCGACCTAGAGATAGCTGTGGAGCAGCAACTGGGGGCGCAGCCTCTCCCCTTCCCCGGGATGGACAGTAAGTAGCCGCTACTTACTAGCCAGTTAGCGAACGATAGCTAGGTATTGTAGTTTTAGCAAGGTAGCTAAGCTAACTTGGCTAGTTAGTTTAGCTAGCTAGCTAACTTCTAAACTGATTTCATAGTTGGGTGTTTTTGTGTGTGCAGAGTCCGGGGCTGCGGTGTATTAGAGCTATGTATTGTATTGTATTGTATTGTATTGTATTGTAACTCCTTGCCCTGTGGTTGTGTTTGTGCAGAGTCCGGGGCTGCGGTGTATTAGGGCTATGTATTGTATTGTATTGTATTGTAACTCCTTGCCCTGTGGTTGTGTTTGTGCAGAGTCCGGGGCTGCAGTGTGTGAGTTCTTCATGAGAGCAGCCTGTCTCAAAGGTAAGAGTATCACCGGTGATGAGTTCTCTGTATGTGACTACTACAGCCTCCTACACAAGTGTGTGTGTGTTATACTGACCAATGTGTGTGTGTGTGTGTGTGTGTGTGTGTGTGTGTTATACTGACCAATGTGTGTGTGTGTGTGTGTGTGTGTGTGTTTATACTGACCAATGTGTGTGTGTGTGTGTGTGTGTGTGTGTGTGTGTGTGTGTTTATACTGACCAATGTGTGTGTGTGTGTGTGTGTGTGTGTGTGTGTGTTATACTGACCAATGTGTGTGTGTGTGTGTGTGTGTGTGTGTTATACTGACCAATGTGTGTGTGTATATATATCACACACACTGAGTCAGTCTATAATATATATACACACTGGGTCCGTCATATATATATATATATTACTCTCGTGTGTGTGTGTGTATATATATATATATATATATATATATATATATATATATATATACACACACAGTTGAAGTTGGAAGTTTACATACACCTTAAACAAATACATTTAAACTCAGTTTTTCACTATTCCTGACATTTAATCCTAGTAAAAATTCCCTGTCTTCGGTCAGTTAGGATCACCACTTTATTTTCAAGAATGTGAAATGTCAGAATAATAGTAGAGAGAATGATTTATTTCAGCTTTTATTTCTTTCATCACATTCCCAGTGGGTCAGAAGTTTACATACACTCAATTAGTATTTGGTAGCATTGCCTTTTAAATTGTTTAACTTGGGTCAAACGTTTCGGGTAGCCTTCCACAAGCTTCCTACAATAAGTTGGGTGAATTTTGGCCCATTCCTCCTGACAGAGATGGTGTAACTGAGTCAGGTTTGTAGGCCTCCTTGCTCGCACACGCTTTTTCAGTTCTGCCCACATATTTTCTATAGGATTGAGGTCAGGGCTTTGTGATGGCCACTCCAATACCTTGACTTTGTTGTCCATAAGCCATTTTGCCACAACTTTGGAAGTATGCTTGGGGTCATTGTCCATTTGGAAGACCCATTTGTGACCAAGCTTTAACTTCCTGACTGATGTCTTGAGATGTTGCTTCAATATATCCACAATTTTCCTTCCTCATGATGCCGTCTATTTTGTGAAGTGCACCAGTCCGTCCTGCAGCAAAGCACCCCCACAGCACGATGCTGCCACCCCCGTGCTTCACGGTTGGGATGGTGTTCTTCGCCTTGCAAGCCAACCCCTTTTTCCTCCAAACATAACAATGGTCATTATGGCCAAACAGTTCTATTTTTGTTTCATCAGACCAGAGGACATTTCTCCAAAAAGTACGATCTTTGTCCCCGTGTGCAGTTGCAAACCGTAGTCTGGCTTTTTTATGGCGGTTTTGGAGCAGTGGCTTCTTCCTTGCTGAGCGGCCTTTCAGGTTATGTCGAGTGGCGCAGTGGTCTAAGGCACTGCATCGCAGTGCTAGCTGTGCCACTAGAGATCCTGGTTCGTATCCAGGCTCTGTCGTAGCCGGCCGCGACCGGGAGACCCATGTGGCGGCGCACAAGTCGTCCAGGGTAGGGGAGGGAATGGCCGGCAGGGATGTAGCTCAGTTGGTAGAGCATGGTGTTTGCAACGGCAGGGTTGTGGGTTCGATTCCCATGGGGGGCATGAAAAATAAATAAAAATAATGTATGCACTAACTGTAAGTCGCTCTGGATAAGAGCGTCTGCTAAATGACAAAAAATATATATATAGGACTCGTTTTACTGTAGATATAGATACTTTTGTACCTGTTTCCTTCAGCATCTTCACAAGGTCCTTTGCTGTTGTTCTGGGATTGATTTGCACTTTTCGCACCAAAGTACGTTCATCTCTTGGAGACAGAACGCATCTCCTTCCTGAGCGGTATGACGGCTGCGTGGTCCCATGGTGTTTATACTTGCGTACTATTGCTTGTACAGATGAACATGGTACCTTCAGGCGTTTGGAAATTGCTCCCAAGGATGAACCAGACTTGTGGAGGTCTACAATTTATTTTCTGAGGTCTTGGCTGATTTCTTTTGATTTTCCCATGATGTCAAGCAAAGAGGCACTGAGTTTGAAGGTAGGCCTTGAAATACATCCACAGGTACACCTCAATTGACTCAAATGATGTCAATTAGCCTATCAGAAGCTTCTAAAGCCATGACATCATTTTCTGGAATTTTCCAAGCTGTTTAAAGGCACAGTCAACTTAGTGTATGTAAACTTCTGACCCACTGGAATTGTGATACAGTGAATTATAAGTGAAATAATCTGTCTGTAAACAATTGTTGGAAAAATTACTTGTCATGCACAAAGTAGATGTCCTATGGGACTTGCCAAAACTATAGTTTGTTAAAAAGAAATTTGTGGAGTGGTTGAAAAACAAGTTTTAATGACTCCAACCTAAGTGTATGTAAACTTCTGACTTCAACTGTATATTATAGACTGACCCAGTGTGTTAATATGAACTGACCCAGTGTGTGTTAATATGAACTGACCCAGTGTGGGTTAATATGAACTGACCCAGTGTGGGTTAATATGAACTGACCCAGTGTGGGTTAATATGAACTGACCCAGTGTGGGTTAATATGAACTGACCCAGTGTGTGTGTGAATATGAACTGACCCAGTGTGTGTGTGAATATGAACTGACCCAGTGTGTGTGTGAATATGAACTGACCCAGTGTGTGTTAATATGAACTGACCCAGTGTGTGTGTGAATATGAACTGACCCAGTGTGTGTGTGAATATGAACTGACCCAGTGTGTGTGTGAATATGAACTGACCCAGTGTGTGTGTGAATATGAACTGACCCAGTGTGTGTTAATATGAACTGACCCAGTGTGTGTTAATATGAACTGACCCAGTGTGTGTTAATATGAACTGACCCAGTGTGTGTGTGTGAATATGAACTGACCCAGTGTGTGTGTGAATATGAACTGACCCAGTGTGTGTGAATATGAACTGACCCAGCGTGTGTTAATATGAACTGACCCAGTGTGTGTGTGTGAATATGGACTGACCCAGTGTGTGTGAATATGAACTGACCCAGTGTGTGTTAATATGAACTGACCCAGTGTGTGTGAATATGAACTGACCCAGTGTGTGTTAATATGAACTGACCCAGTGTGTGTTAATATGAACTGACCCAGTGTGTGGGTTAATATGAACTGACCCAGTGTGTGGGTTAATATGAACTGACCCAGTGTGTGGGTTAATATGAACTGACCCAGTGTGTGTTAATATGAACTGACCCAGTGTGTGGGTTAATATGAACTGACCCAGTGTGTGTGTGAATATGAACTGACCCAGTGTGTGTGTGAATATGAACTGACCCAGTGTGTGGGTTAATATGAACTGACCCAGTGTGTGTGTGTGAATATGAACTGACCCAGTGTGTGTGTTAATATGAACTAACCCAGTGTGTGTGTGAATATGAACTGACCCAGTGTGTGTTAATATGAACTGACCCAGTGTGTGTGTGAATATGAACTGACCCAGTGTGTGTTAATATGAACTGACCCAGTGTGTGTGAATATGAACTGACCCAGTGTGTGTGTGAATATGAACTGACCCAGTGTGTGTGTGTGTGTTAATATGAACTGACCCAGCGTGTGGGTTAATATGAACTGACCCAGTGT
Source organism: Coregonus clupeaformis (assembly GCF_020615455.1). Taxonomy (NCBI): domain Eukaryota; kingdom Metazoa; phylum Chordata; class Actinopteri; order Salmoniformes; family Salmonidae; genus Coregonus; species Coregonus clupeaformis. The sequence goes on along the minus strand of NW_025535735.1, from coordinate 19,281 downwards.
GTGTGAATATGAACTGACCCAGTGTGTGTGTGTTAATATGAACTGACCCAGTGTGGGTTAATATGAACTGACCCAGTGTGTGGGTTAATATGAACTGACCCAGTGTGTGTGTGAATATGAACTGACCCAGTGTGTGTTAATATGAACTGACCCAGTGTGTGTTAATATGAACTGACCCAGTGTGTGTTAATATGAACTGACCCAGTGTGTGTGTGTGAATATGAACTGACCCAGTGTGTGTGTGAATATGAACTGACCCAGTGTGTGTTAATATGAACTGACCCAGTGTGTGTGTGTGTGTGAATATGAACTGACCCAGTGTGTGGGTGGGTTAATATGAACTAACCCAGTGTGTGTGAATATGAACTGACCCAGTGTGTGTGTGTGAATATGAACTGACCCAGTGTGTGTGTGTGTGTGTGTTAATATGAACTGACCCAGCGTGTGGGTTAATATGAACTGACCCAGTGTGTGTGTGAATATGAACTGACCCAGTGTGTGTGTGTTAATATGAACTGACCCAGTGTGGGTTAATATGAACTGACCCAGTGTGTGGGTTAATATGAACTGACCCAGTGTGTGTGTGTGAATATGAACTGACCCAGTGTGTGTGTGAATATGAACTGACCCAGTGTGTGTGTGTGTGAATATGAACTGACCCAGTGTGTGGGTGGGTTAATATGAACTAACCCAGTGTGTGTGTGAATATGAACTGACCCAGTGTGTGGGTGAATATGAACTGACCCAGTGTGTGGGTTAATATGAACTGACCCAGTGTGTGTGTGGGTTAATATGAACTGACCCAGTGTGTGTGTGAATATGAATTGACCCAGTGTGTGTGTGAAAATGAACTGACCCAGTGTGTGCGGTTAATATGAACTGACCCAGTGTGTGTGTGTGTGAAAATGAACTGACCCAGTGTGTGGGTTAATATGAACTGACCCAGTGTGTGTGAATATGAACTGACCCAGTGTGTGTGTGGAATATGAACTGACCCAGTGTGTGTGTGAATATGGAACTGACCCAGTGTGTGTGTAATATGAACTGACCCAGTGTGTGTGAATATGAACTGACCCAGTGTGTGTTAATATGAACTGACCCAGTGTGTGTTAATATGAACTGACCCAGTGTGTGTGTGTGAATATGAACTGACCCAGTGTGTGTATGAATATGAACTGACCCAGTGTGTGTGTAATATGAACTGACCCAGTGTGTGTGTGTGTGTGAATATGAACTGACCCAGTGTGTGTGAATATGAACTGACCCAGTGTGTGTTAATATGAACTGACCCAGTGTGTGTTAATATGAACTGACCCAGTGTGTGGAGTTAATATGAACTGACCCAGTGTGTGGGTTAATATGAACTGACCCAGTGTGGGTTAATATGAACTGACCCAGTGTGTGGGTTAATATGAACTGACCCAGTGTGTGTGTTAATATGAACTGACCCAGTGTGTGTGTGAATATGAACTGACCCAGTGTGTGGGTTAATATGAACTGACCCAGTGTGTGTGTGAATATGAACTGACCCAGTGTGTGTGTGAATATGAACTGACCCAGTGTGTGTGTGTGAATATGAACTGACCCAGTGTGTGTGTGTGTGTGTTAATATGAACTGACCCAGCGTGTGGGTTAATATGAACTGACCCAGTGTGTGTGTGAATATGAACTGACCCAGTGTGTGTGTGTTAATATGAACTGACCCAGTGTGTGGGTTAATATGAACTGACCCAGTGTGTGTGTGTGAATATGAACTGACCCAGTGTGTGTGTGAATATGAACTGACCCAGTGTGTGGGTGGGTTAATATGAACTAACCCAGTGTGTGTGAATATGAACTGACCCAGTGTGTGTGTGTGAATATGAACTGACCCAGTGTGTGTGTGTGTGTGTTAATATGAACTGACCCAGTGTGTGGGTTAATATGAACTGACCCAGTGTGTGTGTGTTAATATGAACTGACCCAGTGTGGGTTAATATGAACTGACCCAGTGTGTGGGTTAATATGAACTGACCCAGTGTGTGTGTGTGAATATGAACTGACCCAGTGTGTGTGTGAATATGAACTGACCCAGTGTGTGTGTGTGTGAATATGAACTGACCCAGTGTGTGGGTGGGTTAATATGAACTAACCCAGTGTGTGTGTGAATATGAACTGACCCAGTGTGTGGGTGAATATGAACTGACCCAGTGTGTGGGTTAATATGAACTGACCCAGTGTGTGTGTGGGTTAATATGAACTGACCCAGTGTGTGTGTGAATATGAACTGACCCAGTGTGTGTGTGAAAATGAACTGACCCAGTGTGTGGGTTAATATGAACTGACCCAGTGTGTGTGTGTGAAAATGAACTGACCCAGTGTGTGGGTTAATATGAACTGACCCAGTGTGTGTGAATATGAACTGACCCAGTGTGTGTGTGAATATGAACTGACCCAGTGTGTGTTAATATGAACTGACCCAGTGTGTGTGTGAATATGAACTGACCCAGTGTGTGTGAATATGAACTGACCCAGTGTGTGTTAATATGAACTGACCCAGTGTGTGTTAATATGAACTGACCCAGTGTGTGTGTGTGAATATGAACTGACCCAGTGTGTGTGTGAATATGAACTGACCCAGTGTGTGTTAATATGAACTGACCCAGTGTGTGTGTGTGTGAATATGAACTGACCCAGTGTGTGTGAATATGAACTGACCCAGTGTGTGTTAATATGAACTGACCCAGTGTGTGTGAATATGAACTGACCCAGTGTGTGTTAATATGAACTGACCCAGTGTGTGTGAATATGAACTGACCCAGTGTGTGTTAATATGAACTGACCCAGTGTGTGGGTTAATATGAACTGACCCAGTGTGGGTTAATATGAACTGACCCAGTGTGTGGGTTAATATGAACTGACCCAGTGTGTGTGTTAATATGAACTGACCCAGTGTGTGTGTGTGTGTGAATATGAACTGACCCAGTGTGTGTGTTAATATGAACTGACCCAGTGTGTGTGTGAATATGAACTGACCCAGTGTGTGTGTGAATATGAACTGACCCAGTGTGTGTGTGAATATGAACTGACCCAGTGTGTGGGTTAATATGAACTGACCCAGTGTGTGTGTGTGAATATGAACTGACCCAGTGTGTGTGTTAATATGAACTGACCCAGTGTGTGTGAATATGAACTGACCCAGTGTGTGTTAATATGAACTGATCCAGTGTGTGTTAATATGAACTGACCCAGTGTGTGTGAATATGAACTGACCCAGTGTGTGTGTGAATATGAACTGACCCAGTGTGTGTGTGTGTGTGTTAATATGAACTGACCCAGCGTGTGGGTTAATATGAACTGACCCAGTGTGTGTGTGAATATGAACTGACCCAGTGTGTGTGTGTTAATATGAACTGACCCAGTGTGGGTTAATATGAACTGACCCAGTGTGTGGGTTAATATGAACTGACCCAGTGTGTGGGTTAATATGAACTGACCCAGTGTGTGTGTGAATATGAACTGACCCAGTGTGTGTTAATATGAACTGACCCAGTGTGTGTTAATATGAACTGACCCAGTGTGTGTGTGTGTTAATATGAACTGACCCAGTGTGTGTGTGTGTGAATATGAACTGACCCAGTGTGTGTGTGTGAATATGAACTGACCCAGTGTGTGTTAATATGAACTGACCCAGTGTGTGTGTGTGTGAATATGAACTGACCCAGTGTGTGGGTGGGTTAATATGAACTAACCCAGTGTGTGTGTGAATATGAACTGACCCAGTGTGTGGGTTAATATGAACTGACCCAGTGTGTGTGTGTGGGTTAATATGAACTGACCCAGTGTGTGTGTGAATATGAACTGACCCAGTGTGTGTGTGTGAAAATGAACTGACCCAGTGTGTGGGTTAATATGAACTGACCCAGTGTGTGTGTGAAAATGAACTGACCCAGTGTGTGGGTTAATATGAACTGACCCAGTGTGTGTGAATATGAACTGACCCAGCGTGTGTGTTAATATGAACTGACCCAGCGTGTGTGTTAATATGAACTGACCCAGTGTGTGTTAATATGAACTGACCCAGTGTGTGTTAATATGAACTGACCCAGTGTGTGTGTGAATATGAACTGACCCAGTGTGTGGGTTAATATGAACTGACCCAGTGTGTGGGTTAATATGAACTGACCCAGTGTGTGTGTGAATATGAACTGACCCAGTGTGTGGGTTAATATGAACTGACCCAGTGTGTGTGTGAATATGAACTGACCCAGTGTGTGTGTGAAAATGAACTGACCCAGTGTGTGGGTTAATATGAACTGACCCAGTGTGTGTGTGAATATGAACTGACCCAGTGTGTGTGTGAAAATGAACTGACCCAGTGTGTGGGTTAATTTGAACTGACCCAGTGTGTGTGAATATGAATTGACCCAGTGTGGGTTAATATGAACTGACCCAGTGTGTGTGAATATGAACTGACCCAGTGTGTGGGTTAATATGAACTGACCCAGTGTGTGGGTTAATATGAACTGACCCAGTGTGTGGGTTAATATGAACTGACCCAGTGTGTGGGTTAATATGAACTGACCCAGTGTGTGGGTTAATATGAACTGACCCAGTGTGTGGGTTAATATGAACTGACCCAGTGTGTGTGTGAATATGAACTGACCCAGTGTGTGTGTGAAAATGAACTGACCCAGTGTGTGGGTTAATATGAACTGACCCAGTGTGTGGGTTAATATGAACTGACCCAGTGTGTGTGAATATGAATTGACCCAGTGTGGGTTTAATATGAACTGACCCAGTGTGTGTAATATGAACTGACCCAGTGTGTGGGTTAATATGAACTGACCCAGTGTGTGGGTTAATATGAACTGACCCAGTGTGTGGGTTAATATGAACTGACCCAGTGTGTGGGTTAATATGAACTGACCCAGTGTGTGGGTTAATATGAACTGACCCAGTGTGTGGGTTAATATGAACTGACCCAGTGTGTGTGTGTGAATATGAACTGACCCAGTATGTGTGTTAATATGAACTGACCCAGTGTGTGTGTGAATATGAACTGACCCAGTGTGTGTGAATATGAACTGACCCAGTGTGTGTGTTAATATGAACTGACCCAGTGTGTGTGTTAATATGAACTGACCCAGTGTGTGTTAATATGAACTGACCCAGTGTGTGTGTTAATATGAACTGACCCAGTGTGTGGGTTAATATGAACTGACCCAGCGTGTGTGTGTGTTAATATGAACTGACCCAGTGTGTGGGTTAATATGAACTGACCCAGTGTGTGTTAATATGAACTGACCCAGTGTGTGTGTGAATATGAACTGACCCAGTGTGTGTGTGAATATGAACTGACCCAGTATGTGTGTTAATATGAACTGACCCAGTGTGTGTGTTAATATGAACTGACCCAGTGTGTGTGTTAATATGAACTGACCCAGTGTGTGTGTTAATATGAGCTGACCCAGTGTGTGTTGATATGAACTGACCCAGTGTGTGGGTTAATATGAACTGACCCAGTGTGTGGGTTAATATGAACTGACCCAGTGTGTGTTAATATGAACTGACCCAGTGTGTGTGTGAATATGAACTGACCCAGTGTTTGTGTGAATATGAACTGACCCAGTATGTGGGTTAATATGAACTGACCCAGTGTGTGGGTTAATATGAACTGACCCAGTGTGTGTGTGTGAATATGAACTGACCCAGTGTGTGGGTTAATATGAACTGACCCAGTGTGTGGGTTAATATGAACTGACCCAGTGTGTGTGTGAATATGAACTGACCCAGTGTGTGTGTGAATATGAACTGACCCAGTGTGTGTGTTAATATGAACTGACCCAGTGTGTGTGTTAATATGAACTGACCCAGTGTGTGTGTTAATATGAACTGACCCAGTGTGTGTGTTAATATGAGCTGACCCAGTGTGTGGGTTAATATGAACTGACCCAGTGTGTGGGTTAATATGAACTGACCCAGTGTGTGGGTTAATATGAACTGACCCAGTGTGTGTGTGAATATGAACTGACCCAGTGTGTGGGTTAATATGAACTGACCCAGTGTGTGTGTGAATATGAACTGACCCAGTGTGTGTTAATATGAACTGACCCAGCGTGTGTTAATATGAACTGACCCAGCGTGTGTGAATATGAACTGACCCAGTGTGTGGGTTAATATGAACTGACCCAGTGTGTGGGTTAATATGAACTGACCCAGTGTGTGTGTGAATATGAACTGACCCAGTGTGTGTGTGAATATGAACTGACCCAGTGTGTGTGTGAATATGAACTGACCCAGTGTGTGTGTGGATATGAACTGACCCAGTGTGTGGGTTAATATGAACTGACCCAGGGGGTGTGTGAATATGAACTGACCCAGGGTGTGTGTGGATATGAACTGACCCAGGGTGTGGGTTAATATGAACTGACCCAGGGGGTGTGTGAATATGAACTGACCCAGTGTGTGTGTGAATATGAACTGACCCAGTGTGTGTGTGGATATGAACTGACCCAGTGTGTGGGTTAATATGAACTGACCCAGGGGGTGTGTGAATATGAACTGACCCAGGGGGTGTGTGGATATGAACTGACCCAGGTGTGGGTTAATATGAACTGACCCAGTGTGTGGGTTAATATGAACTGACCCAGTGTGTGGGTTAATATGAACTGACCCAGTGTGTGTGTGATAGAACTGACCCAGTGTGTTAATATGAACTGACCCAGTGTGTGTTAATATGAACTGACCCAGTGTGTGTGTGTGTTAATATGAACTGACCCAGTGTGTGTGTGTGTGAATATGAACTGACCCAGTGTGTGTGTGTGAATATGAACTGACCCAGTGTGTGTTAATATGGAACTGACCCAGTGTGTGTGTGTGTGAATATGAACTGACCCAGTGTGTGGGTGGGTTATCATGAACTAACCCAGTGTGTGTGTGAATATGAACTGACCCAGTGTGTGGGTTAATATGAACTGACCCAGTGTGTGTGTGTGGGTTAATATGAACTGACCCAGTGTGTGTGTGAATATGAACTGACCCAGTGTGTGTGTGTGAAAATGAACTGACCCAGTGTGTGGGTTAATATGAACTGACCCAGTGTGTGTGTGAAAATGAACTGACCCAGTGTGTGGGTTAATATGAACTGACCCAGTGTGTGTGAATATGAACTGACCCAGCGTGTGTGTTAATATGAACTGACCCAGCGTGTGTGTTAATATGAACTGACCCAGTGTGTGTTAATATGAACTGACCCAGTGTGTGTTAATATGAACTGACCCAGTGTGTGTGTGAATATGAACTGACCCAGTGTGTGGGTTAATATGAACTGACCCAGTGTGTGGGTTAATATGAACTGACCCAGTGTGTGTGTGAATATGAACTGACCCAGTGTGTGGGTTAATATGAACTGACCCAGTGTGTGTGTGTGAATATGAACTGACCCAGTGTGTGTGTGAAAATGAACTGACCCAGTGTGTGGGTTAATATGAACTGACCCAGTGTGTGTGTGAATATGAACTGACCCAGTGTGTGTGTGAAAATGAACTGACCCAGTGTGTGGGTTAATTTGAACTGACCCAGTGTGTGTGAATATGAATTGACCCAGTGTGGGTTAATATGAACTGACCCAGTGTGTGTGAATATGAACTGACCCAGTGTGTGGGTTAATATGAACTGACCCAGTGTGTGGGTTAATATGAACTGACCCAGTGTGTGGGTTAATATGAACTGACCCAGTGTGTGGGTTAATATGAACTGACCCAGTGTGTGGGTTAATATGAACTGACCCAGTGTGTGGGTTAATATGAACTGACCCAGTGTGTGTGTGAATATGAACTGACCCAGTGTGTGTGTGAAAATGAACTGACCCAGTGTGTGGGTTAATATGAACTGACCCAGTGTGTGGGTTAATATGAACTGACCCAGTGTGTGTGAATATGAATTGACCCAGTGTGGGTTAATATGAACTGACCCAGTGTGTGTGAATATGAACTGACCCAGTGTGTGGGTTAATATGAACTGACCCAGTGTGTGGGTTAATATGAACTGACCCAGTGTGTGGGTTAATATGAACTGACCCAGTGTGTGGGTTAATATGAACTGACCCAGTGTGTGGGTTAATATGAACTGACCCAGTGTGTGTGTGAATATGAACTGACCCAGTGTGTGTGTTAATATGAACTGACCCAGTGTGTGTGTGAATATGAACTGACCCAGTGTGTGTGTTAATATGAACTGACCCAGTGTGTGTGTTAATATGAACTGACCCAGTGTGTGTTATATGAACTGACCCAGTGTGTGTTAATATGAACTGACCCAGTGTGTGTGTTAATATGAACTGACCCAGTGTGTGGGGTTAATATGAACTGACCCAGCGTGTGTGTGTTAATATGAACTGACCCAGTGTGTGGGTTAATATGAACTGACCCAGTGTGTGTTAATATGAACTGACCCAGTGTGTGTGTGAATATGAACTGACCCAGTGTGTGTGTGAATATGAACTGACCCAGTATGTGTGTTAATATGAACTGACCCAGTGTGTGTGTTAATATGAACTGACCCAGTGTGTGTGTTAATATGAACTGACCCAGTGTGTGTGTTAATATGAGCTGACCCAGTGTGTGGGTTAATATGAACTGACCCAGTGTGTGGGTTAATATGAACTGACCCAGTGTGTGGGTTAATATGAACTGACCCAGTGTGTGTTAATATGAACTGACCCAGTGTGTGTGTGAATATGAACTGACCCAGTGTTTGTGTGAATATGAACTGACCCAGTATGTGGGTTAATATGAACTGACCCAGTGTGTGGGTTAATATGAACTGACCCAGTGTGTGTGTGAATATGAACTGACCCAGTGTGTGGGTTAATATGAACTGACCCAGTGTGTGGGTTAATATGAACTGACCCAGTGTGTGTGTGAATATGAACTGACCCAGTGTGTGTGTGAATATGAACTGACCCAGTGTGTGTGTTAATATGAACTGACCCAGTGTGTGTGTTAATATGAGCTGACCCAGTGTGTGTGTTAATATGAGCTGACCCAGTGTGTGTGTATAGGCTGGTCCCCAGTGTGGGTTAGTATGAACTGACCCAGTGTGTGGGTTAATATGAACTGACCCAGTGTGTGGGTTAATATGAACTGACCCAGTGTGTGTGTGAATATGAACTGACCCAGTGTGTGGGTTAATATGAACTGACCCAGTGTGTGGGTTAATATGAACTGACCCAGTGTGTGGGTTGGGCAATATGAACTGACCCAGTGTGTGTGTTAATATGAACTGACCCAGTGTGTGTGCTGAATATGAACTGACCCAGTGTTTTGGGTTAATAGAACTGACCCAGTGTGTGGGTTAATATGAACTGACCCAGTGTGTGTGTGAATATGAACTGACCCAGTGTGTGGTTAGCATGAACTGACCCAGTGTGTGTGTGAATATGAACTGACCCAGTGTGTGTTAATATGAACTGACCCAGCGTGTGTTAATATGAACTGACCCAGCGTGTGTGAATATGAACTGACCCAGTGTGTGGGTTATATGAACTGACCCAGTGTGTGGGTTAATATGAACTGACCCAGTGTGTGTGTAATATGAACTGACCCAGTGTGTGTGTGAATATGAACTGACCCAGTGTGTGTGTGAATATGAACTGACCCAGTGTGTGTGTGGATATGAACTGACCCAGTGTGTGGGTTAATATGAACTGACCCAGGGGGTGTGTGAATATGAACTGACCCAGGGTGTGTGTGGATATGAACTGACCCAGGGTGTGGGTTAATATGAACTGACCCAGGGGGTGTGTGAATATGAACTGACCCAGGGTGTGGGTTAATATGAACTGACCCAGTGTGTGTTAATATGAACTGACCCAGTGTGGGTTAATATGAACTGACCCAGTGTGGGTTAATATGAACTGACCCAGTGTGTGTGTTAATATGAACTGACCCAGTGTGTGGGTTAATATGAACTGACCCAGTGTGTGGGTTAATATGAACTGACCCAGTGTGTGTGTGAATATGAACTGACCCAGTGTGTGGGTTTAATATGAACTGACCCAGTGTGTGGGTTGTATGAACTGACCCAGTGTGTGTGTGTGTGAATATGAACTGACCCAGTGTGTGTGTGAATATGAACTGACCCAGTGTGTGTGAATATGAACTGACCCAGTGTGTGGGTTAATATGAACTGACCCAGTGTGTGTGTGAATATGAACTGACCCAGTGTGTGTGTGGGTTAATATGAACTGACCCAGTGTGTGTGTGGGTTAATATGAACTGACCCAGTGTGTGTGTGGGTTAATATGAACTGACCCAGTGTGTGTGTGAATATGAACTGACCCAGTGTGTGGGTTAATATGAACTGACCCAGTGTGTGGGTTAATATGAACTGACCCAGTGTGTGTTAATATGAACTGACCCAGTGTGTGGGTTAATATGAACTGACCCAGTGTGTGAATATGAACTGACCCAGTGTGTGGGTTAATATGAACTGACCCAGTGTGTGGGTTAATATGAACTGACCCAGGGTGTGTGTGAATATGAACTGACCCAGTGTGTGGGTTAATATGAACTGACCCAGTGTGTGTGGATATGAACTGACCCAGTGTGTGTGTGAATATGAACTGACCCAGTGTGTGTGTGAATATGAACTGACCCAGTGTGTGGGTTAATATGAACTGACCCAGTGTGTGGGTTAATATGAACTGACCCAGTGTGTGTTAATATGAACTGACCCAGTGTGTGTTAATATGAACTGACCCAGTGTGTGTGTGTGAATATGAACTGACCCAGTGTGTGTGTGAATATGAACTGACCCAGTGTGTGTGAATATGAACTGACCCAGCGTGTGTTAATATGAACTGACCCAGTGTGTGTGTGTGAATATGAACTGACCCAGTGTGTGTGAATATGAACTGACCCAGTGTGTGTTAATATGAACTGACCCAGTGTGTGTGAATATGAACTGACCCAGTGTGTGTTAATATGAACTGACCCAGTGTGTGGGTTAATATGAACTGACCCAGTGTGTGTTAATATGAACTGACCCAGTGTTTGGGTTAATATGAACTGACCCAGTGTGTGGGTTAATATGAACTGACCCAGTGTGTGTTAATATGAACTGACCCAGTGTGTGTGTGTGAATATGAACTGACCCAGTGTGTGGGTTAATATGAACTGACCCAGTGTGTGTGTGAATATGAACTGACCCAGTGTGTGTGTGAATATGAACTGACCCAGTGTGTGGGTTAATATGAACTGACCCAGTGTGTGTGTGAATATGAACTGACCCAGTGTGTGTGTGAATATGAACTGACCCAGTGTGTGTGTTAATATGAACTGACCCAGTGTGTGTGAATATGAACTGACCCAGTGTGTGTTAATATGAACTGACCCAGTGTGTGTGTGAATATGAACTGACCCAGTGTGTGTGTGGGTTAATATAGAACTGACCCAGTGTGTGTGTGAATATGAACTGACCCAGTGTGTGTGTGTGTTAATATGAACTGACCCAGTGTGGGTTAATATGAACTGACCCAGTGTGTGGGTTATATGAACTGACCCAGTGTGTGTGCTGTGAATATGAACTGACCCAGTGTGTGTTAATATGAACTGACCCAGTGTGTGTGTGTGTGAATATGAACTGGACCCAGTGTGTGGGTGGGTTAATATGAACTAACCCAGTGTGTGTGTGTGAATATGAACTGACCCAGTGTGTGGGTGAATATGAACTGACCCAGTGTGTGGGTTAATATGAACTGACCCAGTGTGTGTGTGGGTTAATATGAACTGACCCAGTGTGTGTGTGAATATGAACTGACCCAGTGTGTGTGTGAAAATGAACTGACCCAGTGTGTGGGTTAATATGAACTGACCCAGTGTGTGTGTGAATATGAACTGACCCAGTGTGTGGGTTAATATGAACTGACCCAGTGTGTGTGAATATGAACTGACCCAGTGTGTGTGTGAATATGAACTGACCCAGTGTGTGTGTGAAAATGAACTGACCCAGTGTGTGGGTTAATATGAACTGACCCAGTGTGTGTGTGAATATGAACTGACCCAGTGTGTGTGTGAAAATGAACGACGCCCAGTGTGTGGGTTAATATGAACTGACCCAGTGTGTGTGAATATGAATTGACCCAGTGTGGGTTAATATGAACTGACCCAGTGTGTGTGAATATGAACTGACCCAGTGTGTGGGTTAATATGAACTGACCCAGTGTGTGGGTTAATATGAACTGACCCAGTGTGTGGGGTTAATATGAACTGACCCAGTGTGTGGGTTAATATGAACTGACCCAGTGTGTGGGTTAATATGAACTGACCCAGTGTGTGGGTTAATATGAACTGACCCAGTGTGTGTGTGAATATGAACTGACCCAGTGTGTGTGTGAAAGAACTGACCCAGTGTGTGGGTTAATATGGAACTGACCCAGTGTGTGTGAATATGAATTGACCCAGTGTGGGTTAATATGAACTGACCCAGTGTGTGGGTTAATATGAACTGACCCAGTGTGTGGGTTAATATGAACTGACCCAGTGTGTGGGTTAATATGAACTGACCCAGTGTGTGGGTTAATATGAACTGGACCCAGTGTGTGGGGTTAATATGAACTGACCCAGTGTGTGTGTGAATATGAACTGACCCAGTATGTGTGTTAATATGAACTGACCCAGTGTGTGTGTGAATATGAACTGACCCAGTGTGTGTGAATATGAACTGACCCAGTGTGTGTGTTAATATGAACTGACCCAGTGTGTGTGTTAATATGAACTGACCCAGTGTGTGTTAATATGAACTGACCCAGTGTGTGTGTTAATATGAACTGACCCAGTGTGTGGGTTAATATGAACTGACCCAGCGTGTGTGTGTGTTAATATGAACTGACCCAGTGTGTGCAGGTTAATATGAACTGACCCAGTGTGTGTTAATATGAACTGACCCAGTGTGTGTGTGAATATGAACTGACCCAGTGTGTGTGTGAATATGAACTGACCCAGTATGTGTGTTAATATGAACTGACCCAGTGTGTGTGTTAATATGAACTGACCCAGTGTGTGTGTTAATATGAGCTGACCCAGTGTGTGGGTTAATATGAACTGACCCAGTGTGTGGGTTAATATGAACTGACCCAGTGTGTGGGTTGTATGGAACTGACCCAGTGTGTGTTAATATGAACTGACCCAGTGTGTGTGTGAATATGAACTGACCCAGTGTTTGTGTGAATATGAACTGACCCAGTATGTGGGTTAATATGAACTGACCCAGTGTGTGGGTTAATATGAACTGACCCAGTGTGTGTGTGTATGAATATGAACTGACCCAGTGTGTGGGTTAATATGAACTGACCCAGTGTGTGGGTTAATATGAACTGACCCAGTGTGTGTGTGAATATGAACTGACCCAGTGTGTGGGTTAATATGAACTGACCCAGTGTGTGTGTGAATATGAACTGACCCAGTGTGTGTGTTAATATGAACTGACCCAGTGTGTGTGAATATGAACTGACCCAGTGTGTGTTAATATGAACTGACCCAGTGTGTGTGTTAATATGAGCTGACCCAGTGTGTGGGTTATATGAACTGACCCAGTGTGTGGGTTAATATGAACTGACCCAGTGTGTGGGTTAATATGAACTGACCCAGTGTGTGAGTTATATGAACTGACCCAGTGTGTGTGTGAATATGAACTGACCCAGTATGTGTGTGAATATGAACTGACCCAGTATGTGGGTTAATATGAACTGACCCAGTGTGTGGGTTAATATGAACTGACCCAGTGTGTGGGTTAATATGAACTGACCCAGTGTGTGTGTGAATATGAACTGACCCAGTGTGTGTGTGAATATGAACTGACCCAGTGTGTGGGTTAATATGAACTGACCCAGTGTGTGTGTGAATATGAACTGACCCAGTGTGTGTGTGAATATGAACTGACCCAGTGTGTGGGTTAATATGAACTGACCCAGTGTGTGTGTGAATATGAACTGACCCAGTGTGTGTGTGAATATGAACTGACCCAGCGTGTGTTAATATGAACTGACCCAGCGTGTGTGAATATGAACTGACCCAGTGTGTGGGTTAATATGAACTGACCCAGTGTGTGGGTTAATATGAACTGACCCAGTGTGTGTGTGAATATGAACTGACCCAGTGTGTGTGTGAATATGAACTGACCCAGTGTGTGTGTGAATATGAACTGACCCAGTGTGTGTGTGGATATGAACTGACCCAGTGTGTGGGTTAATATGAACTGACCCAGGGGTGTGTGAATATGAACTGACCCAGGGTGTGTGTGGATATGAACTGACCCAGGGTGTGGGTTAATATGAACTGACCCAGGGGTGTGTGAATATGAACTGACCCAGGGTGTGGGTTAATATGAACTGACCCAGTGTGTGTTAATATGAACTGACCCAGTGTGGGTTTATGAACTGACCCAGTGTGGGTTAATATGAACTGACCCAGTGTGTGTGTTAATATGAACTGACCCAGTGTGTGGGTTAATATGAACTGACCCAGTGTGTGGGTTAATATGAACTGACCCAGTGTGTGTGTGAATATGAACTGACCCAGTGTGTGGGTTAATATGAACTGACCCAGTGTGTGGGTTAATATGAACTGACCCAGTGTGTGTGTGTGAATATGAACTGACCCAGTGTGTGTGTGAATATGAACTGACCCAGTGTGTGTGTGAATATGAACTGACCCAGTGTGTGGGTTAATATGAACTGACCCAGTGTGTGTGTGAATATGAACTGACCCAGTGTGTGTGTGGGTTAATATGAACTGACCCAGTGTGTGTGTGGGTTAATATGAACTGACCCAGTGTGTGTGTGGGTTATATGAACTGACCCAGTGTGTGTGTGAATATAGAACTGACCCAGTGTGTGGGTTAATATGAACTGACCCAGTGTGTGGGTTAATATGAACTGACCCAGTGTGTGTTAATATGAACTGACCCAGTGTGTGGGTTAATATGAACTGACCCAGTGTGTGAATATGAACTGACCCAGTGTGTGGGTTGATATGAACTGACCCAGTGTGTGGGTTAATATGGAACTGACCCAGGGTGTGTGTGAATATGAACTGACCCAGTGTGTGGGTTGAATATGAACTGACCCAGTGTGTTGTGGATATGAACTGACCCAGTGTGTGTGTGAATATGAACTGACCCAGTGTGTGTGTGAATAACCTGAACTGACCCAGTGTGTGGGTTAATATGAACTGACCCAGTGTGTGGGTTAATATGAACTGACCCAGTGTGTGTTAATATGAACTGACCCAGTGTGTGTTAATATGAACTGACCCAGTGTGTGTGTGTGAATATGAACTGACCCAGTGTGTGTGAATATGAACTGACCCAGTGTGTGTGAATATGAACTGACCCAGCGTGTGTTAATATGAACGACCCAGTGTGTGTGTGTGGTAATATGAACTGACCCAGTGTGTGTGAATATGAACTGACCCAGTGTGTGTTAATATGAACTGACCCAGTGTGTGCTGGAATATGAACTGACCCAGTGTGTGTTAATATGAACTGACCCAGTGTGTGGGTTAATATGAACTGACCCAGTGTGTGTTAATATGAACTGACCCAGTGTGTGTGTGTGAATATGAACTGACCCAGTGTGTGGGTTAATATGAACTGACCCAGTGTGTGTGTGAATATGGAACTGACCCAGTGTGTGTGTGAATATGAACTGACCCAGTGTGTGGGTTAATATGAACTGACCCAGTGTGTGTGTGAATATGAACTGACCCAGTGTGTGTGTGAATATGAACTGACCCAGTGTGTGTGTTAATATGAACTGACCCAGTGTGTGTGAATATGAACTGACCCAGTGTGTGTTAATATGAACTGACCCAGTGTGTGTTAATATGAACTGACCCAGTGTGTGTGAATATGAACTGACCCAGTGTGTGTGTGTGAATATGAACTGACCCAGTGTGTGTGTGTGTGTTAATATGAACTGACCCAGCGTGTGGGTTAATATGAACTGACCCAGTGTGTGTGTGAATATGAACTGACCCAGTGTGTGTGTGTGTGTTAATATGAACTGACCCAGTGTGGGTTAATATGAACTGACCCAGTGTGTGGGTTAATATGAACTGACCCAGTGTGTGTGTGTGTGAATATGAACTGACCCAGTGTGTGTGTGAATATGAACTGACCCAGTGTGTGTGTGTGTGTGAATGTGAACTGACCCAGTGTGTGGGTGGGTTAATATGAACTAACCCAGTGTGTGTGTGAATATGAACTGACCCAGTGTGTGGGTGAATATGAACTGACCCAGTGTGTGGGTTAATATGAACTGACCCAGTGTGTGTGTGGGTTAATATGAACTGACCCAGTGTGTGTGTGTAATATGAACTGACCCAGTGTGTGTGTGAAAATGAACTGACCCAGTGTGTGGGTTAATATGAACTGACCCAGTGTGTGTGAATATGAACTGACCCAGTGTGTGGGTTAATATGAACTGACCCAGTGTGTGGGTTTAATATGAACTGACCCAGTGTGTGGGTTTAATATGAACTGACCCAGTGTGTGTTAATATGATCTGACCCAGTGTGTGTGTTAATATGAACTGACCCAGTGTGTGTGTGAATATGAACTGACCCAGTGTGTGTTTCTGCAGGTGGGATGTGTCCGTTCCGTCACATCAGTGGGGAGAAGACGGTGGTGTGTAAACACTGGCTCAGAGGACTCTGTAAGAAGGGAGACCAGTGTGAGTTTCTCCACGAGTACGACATGACCAAGATGCCGGAGTGTTACTTCTACTCCAAGTTCGGTAT
>NW_025535734.1:0-83599 GCF_020615455.1 Coregonus clupeaformis | reverse complement strand
ATGCTTACATATCTACCTCAAATACCTTATTATTATCTATCCTGATGCCTATCACTTTACCCTGCCTTCATTACATATCTACCTCAAATACCTTATTATTATCTATCCTGATCCTATCCTTTACCCTGCCTTCATTACATATCTACTCAAATACTTATTATTATCTATCCTGATCCTATCACTTTACCTCCTTCATGTACCTATCTACCTCAAATACCTTATTATTATCTATCCTGATGCCTAGTCACTTTACCCTGCCTTCATTACATATCTACCTCAAATACCTTATTATTATCTATCCTGATGCCTATCACTTTATCCTGCCTTCATTACATATCTACCTCAAATACTTGTACCTCTCCACATTGATCTGGTACTGTACTCCCTGTATATACTCAATTGATCTGGTATTGGTACTCCCTGTATATAGCTCCACATTGATCTGTACTGAAACTCCCTTTCTCCACATTGATCTGGTACTGGTACTCCTGTATATAGCTCCACATTGATCTGTTACTGTTACTCCCTGTATATACTCCACATTGATCTGTACTGTTACTTCCTGTATATAGCTCCACATTGATGATCTGGTACTGGTACTTTCCTGTATATAGCTCCACATTGATCTGGTACTGATACTCCCTGTATATAGCTCCACGTTGATCTGGTACTGGTACTCCCTGTATATAGCTCCACATTGATCTTATTTACTCTGTATATAGCTCCACATTGATCTGGTACTGGTACTCCTGCATATAGCTCCCACATTGATCTGGTACTGGTACTCCCCTGTATATAGCTCCACATTGATCTGGTACTGTACTCCCTGTATATAGCTCCACATTGATCTGGTACTGGCACTCCCTGTATATAGCTCCCCATTGATTCTGTACTGGTACTCCCTGTATATAGCTCCATTCTTGTTATTTATTTTATTCCTCGTGTTATTACTATTTTATATTAACTCTGCATACGTTGGGAAAGTTTCCTAACAACATTTCTGTAAAGTCTACCTACACCAGTTGTATTTGGCCATGTAATCAATTTGATTTTGTTTTACGGTTGTTGGTTCAGTGGTTTTTGGTTGTTGGTTCTGTGGGTTTTTGGGTTGTTGGTTCTGTGGGTTTTTTGGTTGTTGGTTCTGTGGGTTTTTTGGGTTGTTGGTTCGTGTTTTTTTGGTTGTCCGGGGTGTTGCTGTTGTGGGTTCTTCAGTTGTCTAGGTTGTGGATTTTACAGTTGTTGTTTTCAGTCATCTTGGGTGTTGTGGTTTTTGGGTTGTCTTGGGGTTGTTATGGGTGGTTTTGTTGTTGAGATACATACAATGACAGCGAGGACTGAAATCTTAAAGTTCTCCTTACTTTAATGGTCTCTGAGTCTGTTTAGTTTTTCATCTCACTCTACAACATGCCTGCCCCCAGCTACATAGTCCTCAAAGCTCCTATCATTCGTCTCCACATTCAATATCTTATCTTTCCCTTAGTCCCTCCGTTTCCCAGTCACTCATCATCTTCATCATACCATTCTAACCACTCACAAGTAGGAATGCAAGGAGTACATGCATGTGTCTGGTGGGTGGTGTGGTTCTGTTGTCTGGGGGTAGTTGTTGGTGGTGTGATTCTGTTGTCTGGGGTAGTTGTTGGTGGTGTGGTTCTGTTGTCTGGGGGTAGTTGTTGTGTGGTGATTCTGTTGTCTGGGGTAGTTGTTGGTGGTGTGGTTTCTGTTGTCTGGGGGTAGTTGTTGGTGGTGTGGTTCTGTTGTCTGGGGGTGGAGTTTTGTTAGTTAGTGGTTCTGTTGTCTGGGGGTAGTTATTTGTAGTTAGTGGTTCTGTTGTCTGGGGGTTAGTTGTTGGTGGTGTGGTTCTGTTGTCTGGGGGTAGTTGTTGTAGTTAGGCTGGTTCTGTTGTCTGGGAGGTAGTTGTTTAATTTGGTGTGATTCTGTTGTCTGGGGTTAGTTGTTGTTGGTGTGATTCTGTTGTCTGAGGGGTAGTTATTGGTGGTGTGATTCTGTTGTCTGGGGAGTTGGTTATTTGGTGGTGTGATTCTGTTGTCTGGTAGTTGTTGTTAGTTAGTGGTTCTGTTGTCTGGGGGGTAGTTGTTGTGTTGAGTGGTTCTGTTGTCCCAGCGGGTAGTTGCGGGGTGTGGTTCTCTGTTGTCTGGGGTAGTTGTTGTTGGTGTGGTTCTGTTGTCTCGGGGCAGTTGTTTAGTAGTGGTTCTGTTGGTTCTGGGGTAGTAGTTGTTGGTGGTGTGGTTCTCGTTGTCTGGGGTGAAGTTGTTGTGGTTAGTGGTTCTGTTGTCTGGGGTAGTTGTTGTTGTTATTGGTTCTTGTTGTCTGGGGGTGGTTGGCATAGGTGGTGTGGTTCCATTATCTGGGGTAGTTGTTGGTGGTGCGGTTCTGCTTGTCTGGGGCTAGCTGCTGGTAGGGGTTTACGACCGGGGTTGCTTTTCGGTGGTGT
Source organism: Coregonus clupeaformis (assembly GCF_020615455.1). Taxonomy (NCBI): domain Eukaryota; kingdom Metazoa; phylum Chordata; class Actinopteri; order Salmoniformes; family Salmonidae; genus Coregonus; species Coregonus clupeaformis. Next base: position 81,147 of record NW_025535734.1, on the reverse strand, counting down.
GGGTCTCGTTGTCTGGGGAATAGCGTAGCGTGGTTCCCGTTGTCTGGGGCATGCAGTTGGGTGGTGCGGTTCTGCTGTCCGGGGCTAGCTGTTTAGTTAGTGGTTCTGTTGTCTGGGGTAGTTGTTTGGGTAGTTAAGCGTGGTTCTGTTGTCTGGGGAGTTGTTGGTGGTGTGGTTCTGTTCTGGGGGTGTTGTAGTTCGTGGTTCTGTTGTCTGGGGGGTAGTTGTTGGTGGTGTGGTTCTGTTGTCTGGGGGTAGTTGTTGTTGGTGTATTCTGTTGTCTGGGGGTGTTGTTGGGTGATGTAGGTTCTGTTGTCTCCGGAGTTGTTGGTGGTGTGGTTCTGTTGTCTGGGGGTAGTTGTTGGTGGTTAGTGGGTTCTGTTGTCTGGGGGTAGTTGTTGGTAGTGTGGTTCTGTTGTCTGGGGTAGTTGTTGTTGGTGTGATTCTGTTTCTGGGTAGTTGTTGGTGGTGTGATTCTGTTGTCTGGGGGTAGTTGTTGGTGGGTGTGATTCTGTTGTCTGGGGGTAGTTGTTGTAGTTAGTGGTTCTGTTGTCTGGGGGTAGTTGTTGTAGTCAGGTTCTGCTTGTCTGGGGTTAGTTATTGCTGGTGTGGTTCTGCTGTCTGGGGGCAGTTGTTGGCGGTGCGGTTCTGTTGTCTGGGGCAGTTGTTGTTGCGGTGGTTCCGCTGTCCGGGGACGCTGTTGTGAGCATTTCTGTTGTCTGGGGTAGCTGTTGGTGTGGTTCTGTTGTCTGGGGGTAGTTGTTGGTGGTGTGGTTCTGTTGTCTGGGGTAGTTGTTGGTGGTGTGGTTCTGTTGTCTGGGGGTAGTTGTTGGTGGTGTGATTCTGTTGTCTGGGGGTAGTTGTTGGTGGGTGTGGTTCTGTTGTCTGGGGGTAGTTGTTGTAGTTAGTGGTTCTGTTGTCTGGGGTTAGTTGTTGCGGTGGTTCTCCATGTCTGGGGGCAGCTGCTGGTGGTGGTTCTCGTTGTCCGGGGAAGCAAGGGTTAGTGTGCGCCCCCGGTTGTAGCAGCCACAGCTAGTGGTCCTGTTGTCCGGGGGTAGTTGTCAGAAGCTAGTGGTCCTTGTTGTCCTCGGGGCAGTTGCCGGCGGTGTGGTTCCGTTGTCCGGGGGGGGGTTGCTGGCGGTGTGGTTCCGTTGTCCGGGGGCAGCTGTTGCTGGTGGGGTTCCGCTGTCCGGGGCGAGCTGGGGGTGGTGCGGTCCGGCGGCCTGGGGGCAGCTGCCTAGTTAGCGGTTCCTGTTGTCCGCGGGGCAGTTTTTGCCGCGGTGCGGTTCCGCTGTCCGGGGCGAGTTATTGCGGGTGGGGTTCCGCGGTTCAGGCAAGTTGCTGGTGGTGCGGCTCTGCTGTCTGGGGGCTAGTTGTGCCAGCAGTGGCTCAGTAGCCCAGTGTAGCGCGGTGGTTCTGCTGTCTGTGGGTAGCTGCTGGTGGTGTGGTTCCGTTGTCCGGGGGCAGCTGCTGGTGGTGCGGTTCCGCTTGTCCGCGGCAGTTGCTGGTGGTGTGGTTCCTGCTGTCTGGGGGGTTGCTGCTGCAGTTAGTGGTCTTGTTGTCCGGGGTAAATGGTTGTAGTTAGTGGTTCTGCTGTCCGGGGGTAGTTTTGTTGGTGGTGTGGTTCTGTTGTCTGGGGGTTAAGCCCGCAGTTAGTGGTTCTGTTGTCTGGGGGTAGGTTGTTGGTGGTGTCCATCTCTCTCTTCAATCCTCATTGGGCCTGTGGACCCTCTGCCTGGTTGCCAAACTCAATGGGGCTCACCTAACGACCTGCACGGAGATACAATTATGTATATTAGTGAACTTACAACCTGTATGAAATTACAACTGACTTAGAATATTTACAGTAACAGCCACTTAGAATATTTCAGTAACAGCCACTTAGAATATTTACAGTAACAGCCACTTAGAATATTTACAGTAACAGCCACTTAGAATATTTACAGTAACAGCCACTTAGAATATATACAGTAACAGCCACTTAGAATATGTAACATAAATAATATGTTAATAATAACTAAATAAGTCATTGTAAATGCTTAGAAATGACTTATAAATGACTGTACTGTACCTGTTGTAAATGTTCATGCATCGTCATGGTTATAATCCTTATTAATGCTCACCATTTTGAATGAACTCAATGTGGATGGAAAGACCAATGAAGTCTCCACAGAGACCACAGGTACGGTTGGTATACTCTGAATCCAGCTTCAACTAACGCAGAGAAATCCATCATATGATTCAACTTTCACATTGGATGATAACAGACATGTAGAACAATTGTATATTTGAATTCTTTTAAAACAGACCAATGAAACCTCTGTGAACACTCGTTCGTTTCCCACGGGGGGGCCAGTATGAAAAAAACAAAAGAAACATGTATGCACTCACTAACTGTAAGTGGCTCTGGATAAGAGCGTCTGCTAAATGACTAAAAATGTAAATGTAACACATTAATAAGTGCTGCTGATACTTTCTTATAACAATATCGCATCTCCTCCGTTCCACATGACAGGTTTGTGTAAACTGCGTTTCCACTCCAGTTGGACTCCTCCGTTGTAGTACGGCAGAGTTACACTGGGAATAAAAATCAAATCAAATCAAATCAAATCAAATCAAATTTTATTGGTCACATGCGCCTAATACAACAGGTGCAGGACATTACAGGAAATGCTTTACTTACAGCCCTTAACCAACAGTAATTATTAAAAGTAAAAAAAAGAATAAAACAACAAAAAAGGGTTGAGAAAAAAAGAGCAGAAGTAAAATAAAGGACAGTAGGAAGGCTATACAACAGTAAAAATAAAGTTATATTTAGGAGGCTATATATATGTGGGGCACTGCCAGAGTCAATGTATGGGGCTACCACATGAGGTAGTTGAGGTAATTACGGTACATGTGGTGAGAGTTGAAATGATCAGGTAAATAATTAAACAGAGTATATGCAGCTGGTATGAGGGGAACAGGCAAATAGTCCGGGTAGCCATGATTAGCTGTTCAGGAGTCTTATGGCTTAGTAGAAGCGGTTAAGAATTTGACCGACTGGCACTCCAAAATGCTTGTGGCCATAGCAGAGAGAACAGTCTTATGACTCAGGGGTGGCTGGAGTCTTTGACAATTTTGATGGCCTTCCGACAATCACCGGCAGAGGGTCCTGAATGGCAGGGAGCTTTGCCCCAGTGATGTACTGGGTCAGTACGCACTACCCTCTGTAGTGCCTGGCGGGTCAGAGGTCAAGCAGTTGCCATACCAGGCGGTGATGCAACCAGTCAGGGATGCTCGGATGGTGCAGCTGTAGAATTTTTGAGGATCTGAGGACCCATGCCAAATCTTTAGTCTCCTGAGGGGGATTAGGCTTTGTCGTGTCTCTCTTCACGACTGGGTTTTGGTGTGTCCCAATCTATACACCCTTTCCACAGAGGATGGCAATGGAACCCAAAAGGGTTCTACCTGGAATAAAGAGTTACACTGGGAATAAAGATCATGAACGTTGTTAATTACATAGATTAAATACAAATGTACCAATGTGTCAATCAACAACTGAAGTTGCTCAACATACAGTCAAATCACTTGAATTTGAATCATTTAATTCAAATCCCTTGACATGTGTAGTGCCTCAGATGTGAATAGGCAACACCATAATATAAATCCATTATTGTTTGCAGAGTGGAATTGCTATAGATAGATAGATCAATACTTTATTGCACTCGGATTTCCTAAAACCATAATAGGAAAATGCCATTGTTCTTGACTGATAGTTGAATCCATATAAACAAATACTTTACCTAACGCCATATAGATACAGTAGCTATAGAAATAGATATTGTATCCATCTCTAAGTTTAACTCCTTGTCCATGTCTAACTCTTAGAAAAAAGGGTTCCAAAATAGTTATTCTGCTGTCCCCATAGGATAACCCTTTTTGGTTCCAGGTAGAACCCTTTTGGGTTCCATATAGAATCCTCTGTGGAAAGGGTTCTACATGGAACCCAAAAGGGTTCTACCTGGAACCAAAACTGGTTCTTCATTTACATTTACTTTTACATCATTTAGCAGACGCTCTTATCCAGAGCGACTTACAAATTGGTGCATTCACCTTATAGCCAGTGGGATAACCACTTTACAATATTATTATTATTTTTGATTTATTTTTTATTTAAAAAAAAAAGGTAGGACGCAATCCAGAGTGAGCCGCGCCGGAGATGCCCAGCTCGGAGAGGGTGGAGAGGAGGATCTGATGGTTCACAGTATCAAAGGCAGCAGACAGGTCTAGAAGGACAAGAGCAGAGGAGAGAGAGTTAGCTTTAGCAGTGCGGAGAGCCTCCGTGACACAGAGAAGAGCAGTCTCAGTTGAATGACCAGTCATGAAACCTGACTGGTTTGGATCAAGAAGGTCATTCTGAGAGAGATAGCAAGAGAATTGGCTAAAGACGGCACGCTCAAGAGTTTTGGAGAGAAAATAAAGAAGGGATACTGGTCTGTAGTTGTTGACATCAGAGGGACCGAGTGTTGGTTTTTTGAGAAGGGTGCAACTCTCGCTCTCTTGAAGATGGAAGGGACATAGCCAGCGGTCAAGGATGAGTTGATGAGCGAGGTGAGGTAAGGGGAGAAGGTCACCAGAGATGGTCTGGAGAAGAGAGGAGGGGATAGGGTCAAGCGGGCAGGTTGTTGGGCGGCCGGCCGTCACAAGTTGCAAGATTTTATCTAAGAGAGAGGGGAGAAAGAAGTCAAAGCATAGGGTAGGGTAGTGTGAGCAGGACCAGCAGTGTCATTAGACTTAACAAACGAGGATCGGATGTCGTCAACCTTCTTTTCAAAATGGTTGACGAAGTCATCCACAGAGAGGGAGGAGGGGGGGAGGGGGAGGAGGATTCAGCAGGGAGGAGAAGATGGCAAAGAGCTTCCTAGGGTTAGAGGCAGATGCTTGGAATTTAGAGGGCTAGAAACTGGCCTTAGCAGCAGAAACAGATGAAGAAAATGTAGAGAGGAGGGAGTGAAAAGATGCCAGGTCCGCAGGGAGTCTAGTTTTCCTCCATTTCCGCTCGGCTGTCCGGAGCCCTGTTCTGTGAGCTTGCAATGAGTCATCAAGCCACGGAGCAGGAGGGGAGGCCCGAGCCGGCCGGGAGGATAGGGGACATAGAGAGTCAAAGGATGCAGAAACGGAGGAGAGGAAGGTTGAGGAGGCAGAATCAGGAGATTGGAGGGAGAAGGGATTGAGCAGAGGGAAGAGATGATAGGATGGAAGAGGAGAGAGTAGCGGGAGAGAGCGAAGGTTGCGTCGAGCGCATTACCATCTGAGTAGGGGCAGAGTGAGTAGTGTTGGAGGAGAGCGAGAGAGAAAAAGGATACAAAGTAGTGGTCGGAGACATGGAGGGGAGTTGCAGTGAGAATAGTAGAAGAACAGCATCTAGTAAAGATGAGGTCAAGCGTATTGCCTGCCTTGTGAGTAGGGGGACGGTGAGAGGGGTGAGGTCAAAAGAGGAGAGGAGTGGAAAGAAGGAGGCAGAGAGAAATGAGTCAAAGGTAGACGTAGGGGAGGTTGAAGTCACCCAGAACTGTGAGGGGTGAGCCATCCTCAGGAAAGGAACTTATCAAGGCGTCAAGCTCATTGATGAACTCTCCAAGGGAACCTGGAGGGTGATAAATGACAAGGATGTTAAGCTTGAATGAGCTAGTGACTGTGACAGCATGGAATTCAAATGAGGAGATAGACAGATGGGTCAGGGGAAAAGGAGAATGTCCACTTGGGAGAGATGAAGATTCCTGTGCCACCACCCCGCTGACCAGATGCTCTCGGGGTATGCGAGAACACATGGTCAGACGAGGAGAGAGCAGTAGGAGTAGCAGTGTTTTCAGTGGTAATCCATGTTTCCGTCAGCGCCAAGAAGTCGAGGACTGGAGGGGTAGCATAGGTTGAGATGAACCTGCCTTCTTGGCAGCAGAACGGCAGTTCCAGAGGGCTGCCTGAGACCTGGAACTCCAGGTGTGTGGTGCGTGCAGGGACCACCAGGTTAGAGAGGCAGCAGCCACGCGGTGTGAGGCGTTTGTATAGCCTGTAGCGGAGAGGGAAAGAACAGGGATAGACAGAGGCATAGTTGACAGGCTACAGAAAATGGCTACAATAATGCAAAGGAGATCGGAATGAAATGAACTAAACATCTGGGAAAGCAAGAGCGGGGCCTCCCTCACTTACGTTTTACTGAAACACCCAAATAAAACTCTCCCAACTTCCACCTCAGAAACTATAATTGTTGTAAACAACAGCGGTTCAATGTTTTCTAAGAATAGACTAACTTAGTTTATTCAGCTAGCTAACTTGGTACAGTATTCTTCAGTGAAAATCGTCCAGGGCACCTAGTCTATGACGCCACAGCCAACTACCATGCGGACTCCAACAACACGGTTTAGCACCAATACTCGGCCACAACAAACCACCAGTGTGTCAACACGCCAAGCAGATCATTCGTGTCCGTGTCTAACGTTGTGGGTTAGTCCCGACAGCTTGAGCGAGTCCGTCGTCAACTTATTCAGCTACTTAGTTAGCTAGAATAGTTAGCATACTAGCTAGCCATTGCTTTCAGACAAAGAAGAAACCCCTCCTCCCACGAACACACAGAGCTGGCCAAGCTAACGTTCACTAGCTAACGTTAACTAGAACCCAAAGGGTTCTCATATGGTGACAACCAAAGAACCCTTTTAGGTTCCAGATAGCACCTTTTTTTCTGTACATAGATCAGAATAAATCACTGCTACAGCATTTCGGAGATTCCTTTAAAATAATCCTGCTTGGTCTTACCCTTCTTGGCTTTCACCTGGATGGCGCTCGTTAGTGGCAGATCCAGAACGCACAACCACAGAGTTGTCTACCCCATAGTTAGTGGCCAGGTGAAGTGGGCTTCAGGGATAAGTGTAGAGTGCTGCTTGACAGCCTCCTTTATATTGGCATTGCTCAATCTGTGTCTGTCAGTTCTCACCCCTCAGAAGGAGGATGTCAGACCTCTTTATATGGACGTGGCTGGATTACCGACATAAGAACACGGCATAAGCCATGGCAAAATATGTAGAACTGCAGGAAATTAGCTTCAAAAACAGCAACAATTTCTCTCCGCTGCCAAGAGGAGGCCTCAAACATTTTCTTGCCCAGGGCCCCAGATTTGGGTTTAGTCCTGCCCTGTCTATGGAAACTCCACCACTTTCAGAAGTCCTCCTTGTCTATCTATTATTATATTATTATTATTAAAAACACAATGGACTGTAGCTCTCAGGAACAGAGTTGGAGAGTCCTGATATAGAGAGGGGACCCAGTAGTGTCCGTGCCACCGCAGCAGCAGCTCAGTGGAAGGGTTGTATCAGGGTTATATAAGAGTCTATATGGCTCATATCACCTTGTCAGCTCTTTGGTCTTGGCCATAGTGGAGTTTGGAGTGTGACTGTTTGAGGTTGTGGACAGGTGTCTTTTATACTGATAACAAGTTCAAACAGGTGCCATTAATACGGTAACGAGTGGAGGACAGAGGAGCCTCTTAAAGAAGAAGTTACAGGTCTGTGAGAGCCAGAAATCTTGCTTGCTTGCTATCTGTTTTTTCCTGAAGGTGGAACAAAGTAGGTTATCGACAGTGCTACATCCTGGTCCTTCCCATGTTCTGAAGACAGTACAGTCAGTGGATCCATTTTAGTACAGTGTGTGTACTTGATCCCAGCAGGAATTCAAGTCTGGAAGTAGAAATGTAGATCCTAACAGTACTGCACAAATCAAATCTTATTCATCACACGCTACGTAAACAACAGGTGTAGACCAACAGTGTAATGTTTACTTACGGGACCTTCCCAACAATGCAGAGAGAAAGAACATAGAGAAATAATAGAAAAGTAATTAATTATATTGACTCAGACAACGCTACTTCCTTTATAAAGGGAATAGGGTACCATTTGGGACTGACTTCATGACATATAGGTTCAGTGCCTTCAGGAAAGTATTCACAACACTTAACCTTTTCCACATGAATTTTAAATGGAATAAATTGAGATTTTGTGTTACTGATCTACACACAATACCCCACAATGTCAAAGTGGAATTATGTTACCAGGGAGGTTTTCCAATGGTTCGCAAAGAAGGGCACCTATTGGTAGACGGGTAAAAAAAATAAGCAGACATTGAATATTCCTTTGAGTATGGTGAAGTTATTAATTACACTTTGGAGGGTGTATCAATACACCCAGTCACTACAAAGATACAGGTTTCCTTCCTAACTCAGTTGCCTGAGAGGAAGGAAACCGCTCAGGATTTCACCATGAGGCCAATGGTAACTTTAAAACAGTTACAGAGTTTATTGGCTGTGATAGGGGAGAAAACTGGGGATGGATCAACAACATTGTAGTTACTCCACAATACTAACTTAATTGACAGAGTGAAAAGAAGGAACCCTGTACAGAATAAAAATATTCCAAAACATGCATTGTGTTTGCAACAAGGCACTAAAGTAATACTGCAAAAAATGTGGCAAAGAAATTAACTTTATGTCCTGAATACAAAGCGTTATGTTTGGGGCAAATCCAACACAACACATCACTGAATACCACTCTTCATATTTTCAAGCATGGTGGTGGCTGCATCATGTTATGGGTATGCTTGTCATCGGCAAGGTCTAGGGAGTTTTATTAAGGATAAAAATAAACGGAATATAGCTAAGCACAGGCAAAATCTTAGAGGAAAACTTGGTTCAGTCTGCTTTCCAACAGACACTGGGAGATGAATTACACTTTCAGAAGGACAATAACCTAAAACACAAGGCCAAATCTACACTGGAGTTGCTTACCAAGACAACATTGACTGTTCCTGTGTGGCCTAGGCAATGATCAACAATCAACTTGACAGCGGCTGAACATTTCTTAAGAGACTTACTCTAAAAGACTCATAGCTGTAATTGCCGCCAACAGTGCTTCTACAAAATGTTGACTCAGGGGGGGTGAATACTTGTGTAAATTAGATATTTCTGTATTTCATTTTCAAAACATTTGCTAAAATGTCTTTGTCATTATTGGGTATTTTCTGTAGATGGGTAAAAAAAAAATATTGAATCCATTTTGAATTCAGGCTGTAACATAACAAAATATGGAATAAGTCAAGAGAAGGGCTGTGGTGGTCATGACATTTTGTCAGCCGGTGATTGGTCAAGCAATTAACTGCAGGTCTCATGGTAATTGACCGTTAATTAACATAAACACATTTAGCATCTCCTGGCTTCCACACACAGCCTACAAGCCACTGGTGCAGACCTTTGGAACATCTACATAAAAAAATAAAATAAAAATCCATGTAATATAGCCTACACCATCACAATAAATCCATTATTTATTTTAGACAGGTCTAAAGAAACAAGATATGAAGAAAATGTAGTCTACTTCAGAAGAACAGAATAGCATACTCTGAGTTGTCCTTATGTTAGGCCCTGATCTGATTTGAAAAAAATTGCATCTGCTTTGTTTTTGCGCAGGCTGTACACACTTCATCAGTCTCTCATTCACAATTTGACAAGCACTTGATAATGCCTCAAATTTCCCGGCTGCATCCCCTTTGTGTGGCCGTAATGCCCGCTAAAAAGTCCATGCCTTTTGAAGCCAGTGGCCGTTGTGCCCTTGGACTGAATATATTAATTATAATTCCCTTCTCCCGGCTGGATGCCGAAGCACCTCTCACTCACATGGCTCTCCGTCACATGATCGGGTCTTTCTCACAGGCTACAAGTGAAGACAGACACATCCGGGACGCAACTGCACGCGTCCTTATCCAATTCCAAGGCGCATATTGAAGATATTGGAAGAAATGTCCACATTTACTTTTCGTCAGCCAACACAATGAGTAGGCCTAACGAACATCAAAAGCACTAGCCTATGTCAATCAACTATCCCCCATAGTACAAAAGTTGACCTATTCTATTCTGTGCGAGAAATAAATATTCTAAACATAGTCTGGGACAGTTGTGGGATGCGATAGATCCCAAATTAATACAACCACTAGCATCAAAAAACCTGTTTTAAGCAATGAGCCTGACGCAACAGATGAGAACGTTTTGCTTAAAATGTTGATAAACTATTAGACTATTTCTTCACATTATAAGCGCAGCAATGTGCACACGGCAGTAGGCTATAAGCACAAATGTTCCATTAGCACAATTCTCAAAAGTGACCACAAATGCGATTATGCATGTAATGATTTTATTATAAAGTTGCATTTTTATGGTGAAAATTATCTTCCCGAAATGTGAAACTCATGCGCTGCGTATGTATGCCAGTTAGGCTCTACACCCATTGTAAAGCGGATTAATGTGCTTCATTTTAAGGAAGTTATTTGGCCACTTTAGTTGTGACACAAACCTTATCAAAACATGTAGGCCTATGGGCTAGGCTACATGAGGTGTGCGACTATGATTTGAGTCCCCCCAAAAAAGCATTTGCTGTTTCTTGCCTTAAGCTGGGCATCATTCACAAGTGATAACATATAATTCACAAGTGATAGGCTAATATTGTCACCCCATCACATTATTCTTGATTTAATCTTGTCTTTACATATACTAAATGATATATGTGTGAAATTTGTTTTGATTCAGAATGGACCATTATCATGCACCTGTATCGAAACAGGGGGAGGGGGAAGAAATACATGTCATCTATGCACTTAAATAGCGAATGGAGGACGCTTTTCCTGTGGTTCATTTTCATGCCAGCAAGGTAGGCTATACTCCTGTTGTAAAGCGAAGCAATGTGCTTAATATTAGGATAATTGAGAAATAAATATAGTAAGCCTATAGAAAGCTGATGGGATCCTCCTCTTTTTAATAGAGGCCATCACTCTGTTTTCTCATGAAATTGCATAGCCTAATGTTGCGCAACATGAGCTCATGGGCTCTCATGAAGTGTGTTTGATTAGATTTCCAATCACATTTGCATTGATGTCAGAGTGATTAGAGGGACAATAGAGTGCTGAGTGCCAGGCAAATTTGTTAGCAAATTTGGTAGGCTACTAATGACCATCAGCAGCATCAGCGCTTGGAGAAGCCTGGTTACAGTGACTAAACAGTCATGTGGGATTTGACTGCCTTCACGACTCGTGATGTTGCGGTAATATGGTCGCCATAACAGCCCTAGTCAAGGGGCCTGTCCTGTAGCTCAGTTGGTAGAGCATGGCGCTTGCAACGCCAGGGTTGTGGGTTCGTTTCCCACGGGGGGCCAGCATGAAAATGTATGCACTCACTAACTGTAAGTCGCTCTGGATAAGAGCGTCTGCTAAATGACTAAAATGTAAAATGTATGTTTACTATTAATTTTAATGTATTATTCAGGGTCTCATTCCCAATGGTGCCCTGAGTACAAACATTTTCTCACAACAGGAAGAACAATTAAAAACAAGAAGAATAAACAATAACCACAACCTCAACACCACAACCTCAACACCACAACCTCCCACACCACAACCTCAACACCACAACCTCAACCCACCACAACCTCAACCCCACCACAACCACAACCTCCACACCACAACCTCAACACCACAACCTCAACACCACAACCTCAACCCCTCAACCACCACAACCTCAACACCACAACCTCAACACCACAACCACAACCTCAACACCACAACCTCAACACCACAACCTCAACCTCCACACCACAACCTCAACACCACAACCTCAACACCACAACCTCCACACCACAACCTCAACACCACAACCTCAACACCACAACCTCCACACCACAACCTCACCACAACCTCAACACCACAACCTCCACACCACAACCACCCTCAACACCACAACCTCCACACCACAACCTCAACACCACAACCTCAACACACACCTCCACAGAACCACAACCTCCACACCCACAACATCAACACCACACAACCTCAACACCACAACCTCAACACCACAACCTCAACACCACAACCTCAACACCACAACCTCAACACCACAACCTCAACACCACAACCTCCACACCACAACCGCCAACACCACAAACCTCAACACCACAACCTCAACCTCTCAACACCCACAACCTCAACACCACAACCTCAACACCACAACCTCAACCCCAGCACCACAAACTTTCAACACCACAACCTGGGTGGTAATTGCAAAAGAACTCTAAAGTAACGGCAACCTCCAGCTAACACCACAAACCTCAACACCAAGCCAACCTCAACACCACATCCTCACACCAACCCCTAACCTCTTTAAAGCACCATGAACTGGAATAATTATAACTTCGAATATTTGCCAAACCCTGCTTAACTGCCAATAATCCAACCTCAAGCATCTGCTATAACTCCACAACGCCACAACCTCAAATACCACAACCCCCCACCACAATAACTTCACACCAACCTCAACACCAACAACCTCCACACCACAACCTCCACACCACAACCTCAACACCACAACCTCAACACCACAACCTCTAACACCACAACCTCCACACCACAACCTCCACACCACAACATCAACACCACAACCTCAACACCACAACCTCAACACCACAACCTCCACACCACAACCTCAACACCACAACCTCAACACCACAACCTCAACACCACAAACCTCCACACCACAACCTCAACACCACAACCTCCACACCACAACCTCCACACCACAACCTCAACACCACAACCTCAACACCACAACCTCACACCACAACCTCAACACCACAACCTCAACACCACAACCTCCACACCACAACCTCCACACCACAACCTCAACACCACAACCTCCACACCACAACCTCACACCACAACCTCCACACCACAACCTCCACACCACAACCTCAACCTCAACACCACAACCTCCACACCACAACCTCAACACCACAACCTCAACCTCCACACCACAACCTCAACACCACAACCTCAACACCACAACCTCCACACCACAACCTCCACCCTCAACACCCTCAACCTCAACACCACAACCTCAACACCACAACCTCCACACCACAACCTCCGCACCACAACCTCAACACCTCCTCAACACCACAACCTCAACACCACAACCTCCACACCACAACCTCAACACCACATCCACACCACAACCTCAACACCACAACCTCAACACTACAACCTCCACACCAAACCTCCACACCACAACCTCAACACCGCAACCTCAACCTCAACCCACAACCTCAACACCCCAACCTCAACACCACAACCTCCTACACCACCAACCTCCACACCACAAACCTCCGCACCGCAAAACCTCAAACACCACCCTCCTAACACCACAACCTCCACACCACAACCTCAACACCACAACCTCAACCCTCAACACCACAACCTCAACACCACAACCTCCACTACAACCTCAATACCATAACTTCAGACAATCACCAGCAACCCTCCACACCACAACCTCCACCAACTCCACACCTTTACAACCTCAACACTACAACCTCCACACCAAAACCCCACACCACAAACCTCAACCTCAACACCACAACCCCCACACCACAACCTCCACACAACAATCCTCAACCACACCAACCTCAACATCTACAACCCTAACCCAAACACCAGAACTTCCACCACAAACCTCAGAAGACCAACCTCCACACCACAAACCCTAAATAATGAACAACTCAACCCCAACACCTGCAACCTCAACACCATAAAACTCCACAAAATGCAACCTCCACACTGGCAATCTCAAAACACCTGAACCTCTAATAATTACACAAACTTAACACCACAACCTCTAATATTCACAACCTCTCAACACCACAACCTCCACACACCACAACCTCAATAATTTACAAAACCTCAATACCACAACCTCCACACCACAACCTCCACACCACAACTCATAACACCACGAACCTCAACCTTCCTCGCAGCCTCACCACAAACCTCAACACCTTTCTCCTCAACACCACAACCTCACACCTGCTCACACCACAACCGCCACCACCACAACCTCCACACCACAACCTCCACACCACAACCTCACACCACAACCTCCACTCCTCAACCTCAGACACCACAACCCCAACCTGCCACCACACCACCTCCACACCACAAACCTCCACACACCACAACCTCAACACCACAACCTCAACCTCAACACCACAACCTCCACACCACAACCTCAACCTCACACCACAACCTCCACACCACAACCTCCACACCACAACCTCCACACCACAACCTCCCCAACCCACACCTCAACCTCCACACCACAACCTCCACACCACAACCGCAACACCACAACCTCAACCTCAACACCACAACCTCAACACCACAAACTCAACACCACAATGTCAACAAATTATTTTATTGTGAAACAAACAAGAAATAAGACCAAAAAAAAAACTGAAAACTTGAGCTTGCATAACTATTGACCCCCCCCCCAAAGTCAATACTTTGTAGAGCCACCTTTTGCAGCAATTACAGCTGCAAGTCTCTTGGGGTATGTCTCTAGAAGCTTTGCACATCTAGCCACTAGGATTTCTGCCCATTCTTCAATGCAAAACTGCTCCAGCTCCTTCAAGTGGGATGGGTTCCGCTGGTGTACAGCAATCTTTAAGTCATGCCACAGATTCTCAATTGGATTGAGGTCTGGGCTTTGACTAGGCCATTCCAAGATATTTATATGGTTCCCCTTAAACCACTCGAGTGTTGCTTTAGCAGTATGTTTAGGGTCGTTGTCCTGCTGGAAGGTGAACCTCTATCCCAGTCTCAAATCTCTGGAAGACTGAAACAGGTTTCCCTCAAGAATTTCCCTGTATTTAGCGCCATCCATCATTCCTTCAATTCTGACCAGTTTCCCAGTCCCTGCCGATGAAAAACATCCCCACAGCATGATGCTGCCACCACCATGCTTCACTGTGGGGATGGTGTTCTCGGGGTGATGAGAGGTGTTGGGTTTGCACCAGACATAGTGTTTTCCTTGATGGCCAAAAAGCTCAATTTTAGTCTCATCTGACCAGAGTACCTTCTTCCATATGTTTGGGGAGTCTCCCACATGGCTTTTCCTTTTTTTTCTTCTTGAAGCAATGGCTTTTTTCTGGACAATCTTCCGTAAAGCCCAGCTCTGTGGAGTGTACGGCTTAAAGTGGTCCTATGGACAGATACTCCAATCTCCGCTGTGGAGCTTTGCAGCTCCTTCAGGGTTATCTTTGTTATCTTTGTTGCCTCTCTGATTAATGCCCTCCTTGCCTGGTCCGTGAGTTTTGGTGGGCGGCCCTCTCTTGCCAGGTTTGTTGTGGTGCCATATTCTTTCCATTTTTTAATAATGGATTTAATGGTGCTCCATGGGATGTTCAAAGTTTCTGATATTTTTTTTACCCAACACTGATCTGTACTTCTCCACATCTTTGTCCCTGACCTGTTTGGAGAGCTCCTTGGTCTACATGGTGCCGCTTGCTTGGTGGTGCCCCTTGCTTAGTGGTGTTGCAGACTCTGGGGCCTTTCAGAGCACGTGTATATATACTGAGATCATGTGACAGATCATGTGATACTTAGATTGCACACAGGTGGACTTTATTAAACTAATTATGTGACTTCTGAAGGTAATTGGTTGCACCAGATCTTATTTAGGGCTTCATAGCAAAGGGGGTTAATACATATGCACGCACCACTTTTTTATAATTTTTTTAAACAAGTTCTTTTTTTCATTTCACTTCAGCAATTTGGATAAAAATCAATTTAAATGCAACAAAATAGGAAAAACGCCAAGGGGGATGAATTATTTTGCAAGGCCCTGTATCTCCCCAATATATTATTGTTGAAGGATGACTCTTCACTGACACTCACAGTACACCAAAAACTAGTATGGTTGTCTGGTGGAGTTGGGGGAGGGGTGACTGGGAAGGGGGAGGGGTGACTGGGAAGGGAGGGGTGACTGGGAAGGGGAGGGGTGACTGGGAAGGGGGAGGTGACTGGGAAGGGGGGGGTGACTGGGAAGGGGAGGGGTGACTGGGAAGGGGGAGGGTGACTGGGAAGGGAGGGTGACTGGGAAGGGAGGGTGACTGGGAAGAGGGGGTGTTGAGGGGACAGACCGGATAAATATGTTTTTAAATATTTTTGTCTCTTGAGTTGTTTTCTTCTTTATATATGTACTTTTTGAAAAAAAATTGCCTGTCTGTGATCTGAACCCCTTTTCGGAAAAACACGTAAAAAATGAAATTTAAAAAGTTGGTCACAAAGATGATAAAGGTGTTAAGCAATCCTGGGGTTTGGTAGCTCATTCTCTTTATACGCTAACAATAAAGTTTGGTTGGAAGCTAGCCTGGTCAACAGTTGGAAGCTAGCCTGGTCAACAGTTGGAAGCTAGCCTGGTCAACAGTTGGAAGCTAGCCTGGTCAACAGTTGGGGCTGGTCACACAGTTGGAAGCTAGTCTGGTCAACAGTTGGAAGCTAACCTGGTCAACAGTTGGAAGCTGGCCTGGTCAACAGTTGGAAGCTAGCCTGGTCAGCAGTTGGAAGCTCCCTGGTCAACAGTTGGAAGCTTCCCTGGTCAACAGTTGGAAGCTAGCGTAGTAGGGCTTTGTAAACAAAAAGGGAGTAATGAATTGATCTATGGGACTTTAATGAGGACCAGCCAACCATTAGATACAGGATGCAGTGATGCGTGTTACAACTGTCATAACAGTGTTGGGAATAGAATAGAATCAATCAAGAGGTAAGATGGATCTAGGTCTAATCCACACTACAGAAGGAAGTTGTACTTTTGCCAGGAACGGCTCAATATTGACGCCTGTATGTGTTATACCAGGATGCACTTGTCTCAATGTTTACCCTTCATCGACTCCATGATACACACTTGTCAAACAACAAGACAAACATCGTTCAAAGCGGTTTTGTTTAAAGCAATCTCGCTACACATATTGTGAGAAGAGTAAATGGGGGTTAGAAGAACTGATTGCCAAAGGAGATCTGAAGACACAGATATACAGCATCTTGACAGCAAAACAGGAATGTAAAGTTCTGTCCCGTTCCACTACACCAATAGACAAACAGAGTGACAGCCAGGCAATTGTCAGATATGTTGCTGCTCAACAAAAAAAAGGACAAATACAGATAGCATAATACTGTTCAAGTTGAGTGCATTAGTCTACCCACTCCCCTCAGCTAGACAGCTGTATACCTGGCCATGACCTCACCCATCCCCCTCCCTCACCCCCTCTACCCTCTACCCTCACCCATCCCCCCTCTACCCTCACCCTAACCTCCCTCCCTCACCCCTCTACCCTCTACCCTCACCCACCCCCTCTACCCTCACCCATCCCCCTCCCTCACCCCATCTACCCTCTACCCTCACCCATCCCCCCTCCCTCACCCTCATAGCATTGAATGCAGGGGGAAGCCAGCGAGCGTTTGGCCTCCCCTTGATAAAAAATAACAATACAATAATAGCCCATCAGCGTTGAGCTAAACTGAGCTAACTCAACCCATCAGTGTTGAGCTAAACTGAGCTAACTCAACCCATCAGCGTTGAGCTAAACTGAGCTAACTCAACCCATCAGTGTTGAGCTAAACTGAGCTAACTCAACCCATCAGTGTTGAGCTAAACTGAGCTAACTCAACCCATCAGCGTTGAGCTAAACTGAGCTAACTCAACCCATCAGCGTTGAGCTAAACTGAGCTAACTCAACCCATCAGCGTTGAGCTAAACTGAGCTAACTCAACCCATCAGCGTTGAGCTAAACTGAGCTAAGTCAACCCATCAGCGTTGAGCTAAGCTGAGCTAACTCAACCCATCAGCGTTGAGCTAAACTGAGCTAACTCAACCCATCAGTGTTGAGCTAAACTGAGCTAACTCAACCCATCAGTGTTGAGCTAAACTGAGCTAACTCAACCCATCAGCGTTGAGCTAAACTGAGCTAAGTCAACCCATCAGCGTTGAGCTAAACTGAGCTAACTCAACCCATCAGCGTTGAGCTAAACTGAGCTAACTCAACCCATCAGTGTTGAGCTAAACTGAGCTAACTCAACCCATCAGTGTTGAGCTAAACTGAGCTAACTCAACCCATCAGCGTTGAGCTAAACTGAGCTAACTCAACCCATCAGCGTTGAGCTAAACTGCATCTCGTTGTGTCGTTGTCCTCCGGTGGCTAGCTAGCTAAAATCTGACTTTTCCAAAATTAGCCATGGATGGAGATGGGGATTTGGACTTGTGGTTTTACTTAATTCTCTGTACTGGCCAATGATTATAACAACTATTCTGATCCAACCATAAATTCAATACGTTGTGCCCCTGGCCTGAGAGGATGGAAGTTCAACATGTAGCTAGATGTAGTATGCTAATGTTAACTAGCTGGCCTGAGAGGATGGAAGTTCAACATGTAGCTAGATGTAGTGTGCTAATGTTAACTAGCTGGCCTGAGAGGATGGAAGTTCAACATGTAGCTAGATGTAGTATGCTAATGTTAACTAGCTGGACTGGCGTATTGTTGCCCATAAAAGGAAGTTAGGCTAGAGAGCAAGCATTTTAGGCAGGTAGCCTTGGACAACAAAAACTAAAGGCGTGTACTGTTTGACAGAGTCATAGACAGTTTAGGCAACATGAAAGAGGAGGATGGCGTTGGCGTTTCTCTACAAGTAGGGTGAGTCAACATATTTTTTCTACTTGCACGCACACACACACACACACACACACACACACACACACACACACACACACACACACACACACACACACACACACACACACACTCATATTTAGCTTATGTTGATTGGACTAAATCGTTTTTGGTATCTTTAAGTTGTTACTGTATTAGACTAACCATAGGTAATTTGATGATGTTGAAATGTTAAAGTTGAAATGGTGTTGGAGTAGTGGAGGCAGCTCCTGTTTTCTTTGTGACTTTTCTTTGTGACCATTCTACAATCACAACCCTATACCTACAGTACAGACCATTCTACAATCACAACCCTATACCTACAGTACAGACCATTCTTCAATCACAACCCCTATACCTACAGTACAGACCATTCATCAATCACAACCCTATACCTACAGTACAGACCATTCTTCAATCACAACCCTATGCCTACAGTACAGACCATTCTACAATCACAACCCTATGCCTACAGGACAGACCATTCTACAATCACAACCCCTATACCTACAGTACAGACCATTCTTCAATCACAACCCTATACCTACAGTACAGACCATTCTACAATCCCAACCCTATACCTACAGTACAGACCATTCTTCAATGTATTTAGACGAGTAAATCATCCATCTGCACACTCTGTTCTATCAGCAAATGTACTATCACTGGAGAACAAACTGGCGAGCTCTGTTCCAGACTATCCTATCAACGGGACCTGAAGAACTGTAATATCCTATGTTTCTGGGAAACTTGGGCTGAACCAGAATATGGATAATATTCTAGCTGTTTTTTCTATGCATTGGCAGGACAGAACAGCAGCGTCAGGTAAGTATCAAGGGGGAGGTGTCGTCTCTTTGTTAACAACAGCTGGTGTGCTATCGCTAACATTAAGGAAGTATCGAGGTTCTGCTCGCCTGAGTTACAATACCTCATGATAAGCTGTAGATGATACTATTAACCAAGAAAGTTTACATACATATTTTTCGTACAGTCCTCAAAACTGTTGGAAAAGCAATCCAAGAGAAGCTGGTTGAGAGAATGCCAAGAGTGTGCAAAGCTGTCATCAAGGCAAAGGGTGGCTACTTTGAAGAATCTCAAATATAAAATATTATTTGATTTGTTCAACACTTTTTTGGTTACTACATGATTCAATATGTGTTATTTTATAGTTTTGATGTTTTCACTATTATTCTACAATGTAGAAAATAGTAAAAAATAAAGAAAAACCCTGGAATGAGTAGGTGTGTCCAAACTTTTGACTGGTACTGTCACACCCTGGCTCTGGGACTCTATATGTTGAGCCAGGGTGTGTTCATTCTATGTGTTTATTTCTATGTTGGTAGTTCTGTTGTGTTTATTTCTAGGTTGGCCAGAGTGACTCCCAATCAGAGGCAACGAGTGTCAGCTGTCGTTGGTTGTCTCTGATTGGGAGCCATATTTAAACTGTCTGTTTTCCCTTTGTGTTTGTGGGTTCTTGTTCCAGTTGGTCATTGTTACCGTGGACTTCACGAGTCGTTTCTTGTTTTGTTGGTTGTGTATGTTATCACTGAAGATAATAAATACCATGTTCGTTCAACACGCTTTCGCATTGGTCTCTCCTGACGATCGTGACAGGTACTGTACATATCTACATTTACATTTGACATTTTAGTCATTTAGCAGACGCTCTTATCCAGAGCGACTTACAGGAGCAATTAGGGTTACGTTGGCTCAGGCGCCTAACTGCTAGGCCACCTGCCACATGCCACCCCTTCCTCAATTACCTCGTACTATTGCACATCGACTTGGAACCGGTACCCCTTGTATATAGCCAAGTTATCGTTACTCATTGTGTACAATGCCTTCAGAAAGTATTCATTTAAAATCATTGTGCTGCCTTATTTAAAATAAAGAAAAAAAGAAAACTGTAGAGAGAAAAAAATTATTTTAAAACATATTTATTCTGTCTGTCCCCTCTCCTGTTAGTTAATGTGCCTTGCCACCATAATATAAAGGTCCAAGGCTGAGACAATAAGAAGACCACACCTGTGTTTCATCACAAAAGAGGAGAGCAACACCTGTCCGGTGAAGTACACAAAACATAATGCATGTAACAAACAGTTACATGACCTACAGCACGGTCAAGCAAGGTAATGTTTCTGAAATGTTTGGACTACTAAACAACTATTGATTGTTTTAGAGTCACAAAGAAAACATGGTCTGTACTGTAGGTATAGGGTTGTGATTAATGAATGGTCTGTACTGTAGGTATAGGGTTGTGATTGTATAATGGTCTGTACTGTAGGTATAGGGTTGTGATTGTAGAATGGTCTGTACTGTAGGTATAGGGTTGTGATTGTAGAATGGTCTGTCCTGTAGGTATAGGGTTGTGATTGTAGAATGGTCTGTACTGTAGGTATAGGGTTGTGATTGTAGAATGATCTGTACTGTAGGTATAGGGTTGTGATTGATGAATGGTCTGTACTGTAGGTATAGGGTTGTGATTGTAGAATGGTCTGTACTGTAGGTATAGGGTTGTGATTGTAGAATGGTCTGTACTGTAGGTATAGGGTTGTGATTGTAGAATGGTCTGTACTGTCGGTATAGGGTTGTGATTGTAGAATGGTCTGTACTGTAGGTATAGGGTTGTGATTGTAGAATGGTCTGTACTGTAGGTATAGGGTTGTGACATGGACGGGAAAGTCAATGGCAGGTGTGGAGGCTGTACAGTTGTGAGATCTTTCAGGAAATAGTACGATTCTGATTCTTTGTATAATTCTTGGGAATAGAATCAAACAAGAGGAAAGATGGATCTGGTTCTAAATAACACTACAGAAGGAAGTTGTACTTTTGCCAGGAACGGCTCAATATTGACTCCTGTATGTGTTATACCAGGATGCACTTGTCTCAATGTTTACCCTTCATCGACTCCATGATACACACTTGTCAAACAACAAGACAAACATCGTTCGAAGCGGTTTCGTTTAATGCAATCTCGCTACACACATATTGTGAGAAGAGAAAATGGAGGATAGAAGAACTGATTCCCAAAGGAGATCTGAAGACACAGATATACAGTATCTTGACAGCAAAACAGGAATGTAAAGTTCTGTCCCTGTCACGTCTCCTCCCGTTGCTCCCCTCCGGCGCTCTGATTCGCCGGTCTACTGAACTCACCGGTCTGAGCCGAACCACCTCGGCAACACCGGAATGGAAACCCAACGCACCTGATCACCTCCAGCGCACCTGCACCTCATCATCTCATCACCACCCCTATTTAGCCCTGGACTGTTCTGTAGGATGTTGTTAAGCTTCGTGTCGGTTACTCTATCATTGTTATTTCTCTTGCTCATTGTTAAGTCAACCTTGACCTTGTTAATTCCTGCGTCTGCGTCCTGCCTCTTTGTATACTCAGTGCGCGTCACTGTCCCATTCCACTACACCAAAAGACAAACAGAGTGAAAGCCAGGCAATTGTCAAGAAAAACAGAGTGACAGCCAGGGAATTTTCAGATATGTTGCTGCTTCAAAAAAAAAAATCCATGGACAAATACAGATATCATAATACTGTTCAAGTTGAGTGCATGAGTCTAACCACTCCCCTCAGCTAGACAGCTGCATACCTGGCCATGACCTCACCCATCCCTCCCCCTTCCTTCCCTCCGTCCCTCACTCCCTCCCTCCCTCTACCTTCACCCATTCCCCAAGGGAAGCATTATTCCCCAAAAATTGTACAGAGAAAAAAAGAAAAAAACATACAAAATAATCTTTCATCTCTCTGCGTTTCATAAATTTCCTTCAAATTCATATAAGGCTGAATACATCTCACCAGTTAAACCATCCGAGCGAACAAAACAGCGCCCCCTCTGTCTCAGTACGTGTAGCCCAGCTGTCTAATGCTGTCTGGTCAGAAAGAGGATGACATTGTTGCCGTCCATAGCATTGAATGCAAGAGAAGCCAGCGAGCGTTTGGCCTCCCTTGATAAAAAATAATAATACAATAATAGCCCATCAGTGTTGAGCTAAACTGAGCTAACTCAACCCATCAGCGTTGAGCTAAACTGAGCTAACTCAACCCATCAGCGTTGAGCTAAACTGAGCTAACTCAACCCATCAGCGTTGAGCTAAACTGAGCTAACTCAACCCATCAGTGTTGAGCTAAACTGCATCTCGTTGTGTCGTTGTCCTCCGGTGGCTAGCTAGCTAAAATCGTCCCTTTCCTAAATTAGCCATGGATGGAGATGGGGATTTGGACTGGTGGTTTTACTTAATTCTCTGTACTGGCCAATGATTATAACAACTATTCTGATCCAACCATACATTCAATACGTTGTGCCCCTGGACTGAGACGATGGAAGTTCAACATGTAGCTAGATGTAGTATGCTAATGTTAACTAGCTCCTGAGTGGCGCAGTGGTCTAAGGCACTGCATCGCAGTGCAAACTGTGCCACTAGAGATCCTGGTTCGAATCCAGGCTCTGTCGCAGCCGGCCGCGACCGGGAGACCCATGGGGCGGCGCACAATTGGCCCAGCGTCGTCCAGGGTAGGGGAGGGAATGGCCGGCAGGGATGTAGCTCAGATGATAGAGCATGGCGTTTGCAACGCCAGGGTTGTGGGTTCGATTCCCACGGGGGGGCAAGTATAAAAAAAATATATATGTATTCACTAACTGTAAGTCGCTCTGGATAAGAGCGTCTGCTAAATGACTAAAATGTAGCTGGACTGGCGTATTGTTGCCCATAAAAGGAAGTTAGGCTAGAGAGCAAGCATTTTTGTCACAACGGCTGATGTAGATGTGGTGAAGGAGTCAAACGCAGACACAGAAGCTCAGTCCAATAATTTACTGAACACGACCAAAAATTTACAAAACACTGGCCTCAAAACAAACAAGAGGCGGACAATGCGCAAAAGGCTAGAATTCCAAGGCGCACGAAAACAGTACAGTGCGACGACAGGGAAAACAACAAACAAACAACGAGCCGACCTGATGACAGGCGAACAATAACACACAACACAAGACTAACCAAACGGGAAACTTATAGAGGACATAATCAACTAAACAGGACACAGGTGTACACAATCAGACAAAACCAACAGACAGCGAAAACATCAAACGGTGATAGCTAGTACTCCGGGGACGACGACCGCCGAAGCCTGCCCGAACAAGGAGGAGGAGCAGCCTCGGCCGAAACCGTGACAATTTTAGGCAGGTAGCCTAGGACAACAAAAACTAAAGGCGTGTACTGTTTGACAGAGTCATAGACCGTTTAGGCAACATGAAAGAGGAGGATGGCGTTGGCGTTTCTCTACAAGTAGGGTGAGTCAACATATTTTTTCTACTTGCACGGACACACACACACATCATATTTAGCTTACGTTGATTGGATTAAATCGTTTTTTGGTATCTTTAAGTTGTTACTGTATTAGACTAACCATAGGTAATTTGATGATGTTGAAATGTTCCTGTTTTCTTTGCGACTTGTGTTAACTCTCCATGGTTCTAAATCAATCAATAGTTGTTTAGTAGTCCAAACATTTCAGAAACATGACCTTGCTTGACCGTGCTGTAGGTTGTGTAACTGTTTGTTACATGCATTATGTTTTGTGGACTTCACCGGACAGGTGTTGCTCTCCTCTTTTGTGATGAAACACAGGTGTGGTCTTCTTATTGTCTCAGCCTTGGACCTATATATTATGGTGGCAAGGCATATGAACTAACAGGTTACAGAGCAAACAACGCAATTATCACAACACAAAGGTTGTAATATGGCTTTTATTCTGGATTTGCTTCCCCGGTGATTTTACCACGCACCGCTAATGTTCCTCCACCTCCCCCACCTCGGTTCAGGGTGGATAGCAGTATTGCCCAGTATTGCCCTCCTTGTCACTGATTGCTACATGTGGGTTAACATCGTTCATCAGACACTTTGAACTAACTATTTTGACTCATCACATACGCTGGCTGCTACTGCTCATTATCTATCCTGTTGACTAGTCACTGTAACCCTACCCATATGCACATATCTACCTCAATTACCTCCTACCCCTGCACATCCACTGAGTACTGGTACCCCGTGTATACAGCCAGGGCCCATACATTCCCTATGTAGGTCACCACTTTAGACCAGAGCCCATATATTCCCTATGTAGGTCACCACTTTAGACCAGAGCCCATATATTCCCTATGTAGGTCGCTACTTTAGACCAGAGCCCATATATTCCCTATGTAGGTCGCTACTTTAGACCAGAGCCCATATATTCCCTATGTAGGGCACTACTTTAGACCAGAGCCCATATATTCCCTATGTAGGTCACCACTTTAGACCAGAGCCCATATATTCCCTATGTAGGTCGCTACTTTAGACCAGAGCCCATATATTCCCTATGTAGGGCACTACTTTAGACCAGAGCCCATATATTCCCTATGTAGTTCACCACTTTAGACCAGAGCCCACATGACATTTGAAATGTCTTTATTCTTTTGGAACTTCTGAGTGTAATGTTTACTGTTAATATATATTTCACTTTTGTTTACTATCTAATTCACTTGCTTTGGCAATGTTAACATACGTTTCCCATGCCAATAAAGCCCTTAAACTGAATTGAATTGAATTGAGAGGTAGAGAGAGAGAGCGAGGTAGAGAGAGAGATGTAGAGATAGAGAAAGGTAGAAAGAGGTAGAGAGGGAGGGAGGTAGAGGGAGAGAGGGGGAGGTAGAGAGAGAGGTAGAGAGAGAGGTAGAAGAGAGAGGTAGAAGAGAGAGGTAGAAGAGAGAGGTAGAAGAGAGAGGGAGAAGAGAGAGGGGTTGAGAGAGGGAGAGGGAGAGAGAGGGAGAGGGAGGTAGAGAGAGGTTGGGAGAGGGAGAGGTAGAGAGGGGGAGAGGGAGGTAGAGAGAGCGGGAGAAGAGAGAGGGAGGTAGAGAGAGACTGAGAGGGAGAGGGAGAGGTAGGGCGAGCATCTCAAGGATGATTAATGGAAACAGGATGCACTCATAGCAAAGGGTCTGAATGCTTATGCAAATAAGGCATTTATTTTGTTTTGTTTAATACATTTGCAAACATTTCTAAAAACCTGTTTTTGCTTTGTCAGTATGGGGTATTGTGTGTAGATTGAAGAGGATGTTTTATTTATTTAATCCATTTTAGAATAAGGCTGTAACGTAACAAAATGTGGAAAAGTCAAGGGGTCTGAATACTTTCTGAATGCTCTGTAAATCTTTTGTCTTGCCCATTCACTCTCTGAATGGCACACATACAAAATCCATGTCTCAATTGACTCAAGGCTTAAAAATCATTCTTTAACCTGTCTCCTCCCCTTCATCTAAACTGATTGAAGTGGATTTAACAAGTGACATGAATAATGGATCATAGCTTTCACCTGGATTCACCTGGTCAGTCTATGTCAAGGAAAGAGTAGGTGTTCTTAATGTTTCGTGATGAACTTCAATGGTCCCATGTCTTGAGCTGTTTTTGCTCCATCCGTGCTTCTTTCTGTAATAGATTATCTTTAGATGGACTAATACTCAGCCTTTTCAACCAATGCTTCGGGGCCAAGCCTTTTCTCCGTTTTTTTCTCCTCAGGGTTTACCAGCAGGCGTTTCATGTCACATTCAGTTCAGGGTGATTCTCAGATGGTTCCTGCCTGACTGTCAACTCCATCCCCTAGCCTGCCAGTCTAACTGAGCCCTGATACGACTTGACTCCTGACTCACGATGCAGTGGAGCTTGACTTGCTGTGTGGACGGAGGGAGCCCAATACCGTAGAGTCAGAAGGATTTC
The DNA here is from genome assembly GCF_020615455.1 of Coregonus clupeaformis. Taxonomy (NCBI): domain Eukaryota; kingdom Metazoa; phylum Chordata; class Actinopteri; order Salmoniformes; family Salmonidae; genus Coregonus; species Coregonus clupeaformis. The sequence continues at coordinate 54,788 of NW_025535734.1, read as the reverse complement.
TTATCTGTGTGTGTGTTTGTGTAATTCTATTTTGATGTCTAATACTATCCAAAGATGATCGTTGTTAGGTGCGTCTGATGATGATGCAAGCTGTCAATCATCTCTTTCTGTTTGCTCCCACCCACGACGCCCACCTGCTGTTCTTTTTTAGAGTATCCCAGATGGCACCCTATTCCCTTTATAGTGCACTACTTTAGACCAGAACCCTATAAAACTAGTGCACTATATAGGGAATAGGGTGCCTTTTGGGACCTTAGTTGACCTTGCGTTTTGCCTTGTAGTTAAATACTGTTCTTTCTATTTATGTCTGTTTTATGATTCATTTGTATAAACATTATGTTTAACTTACTGAGCCCTGTCTACCAACCTATATGGAATTGTTTTAAAAAGGTCATACCAAGGATCATTTAGCTATTTGATTTAGAATTGGGCTACTAACCTATATGGAATTGTTTTTAAAAGGTCATACCAAGGATCATTTAGCTATTTGATTTACATTTTGGGCTACTAACCTATATGGAATTGTTTTTAAAAGGTCATACCAAGGATCATTTAGCTATTTGATTTAGAATTGGGCTACTAACCTATATGGAATTGTTTTAAAAGGTCATACCAAGGATCATTTAGCTATCTGATTTAGAATTTTAAGGTCCCTTAAAGTATAGAAATAAAATAAAAAATTTATGAAACATTTTATTTGGCCTTACTGCTACAGTGAGGGAAAACAGTATTTGATCCCCTGCTGATTTTGTACGTTTGCCCACTGACAAAGACATGATCAGTCTATAATTTTAATGGTAGGTTTATTTGAACAGTGAGAGACAGAATAACAACAAAAACATCCAGAAAAACGCATGTCAAAAATGTTATAAATTGATTTGCATTTTAATGAGGGAAATAAGTATTTGACCCCCTCTCAATCAGAAAGATTTCTGGCTCCCAGGTGTCTTTTTATACAGGTAACGAGCTGAGATTAGGAGCACACTCTGAAAGGGAGTGCTCTAATCTCAGTTTGTTACCTGTATAAAAGACACCTGTCCACGAAGCAATCAATCAATCAGATTCCAAACTCTCCACCATGGCCAAGACCAAAGAGCTCTCCAAGGATGTCAGGGACAAGATTGTAGACCTACACAAGGCTGAAATGGGCTACAAGACCATTGCCAAGCAGCTTGGTGAGAAGGTGACAACAGCTGGTGCGATTATTCGCAAAATGGAAGAAACACAAAATAACTGTCAATCTCCCTCGGCCTGGGGCTCCATGCAAGATCTCACCTCGTGGAGTTGCAATGATCATGAGAACGGTGAGGAATCAGCCCAGAACTACACGGGAGGATATTGTCAATGATCTCAAGGCAACTGGGACCATAGTCACCAAGAAAACAATTGGTAACACACTACGCCGTGAAGGACTGAAATCCTGCAAGCGCCCTGCAAGTCCCCCCTGCTCAAGAAAGCAATATACATGCCCGTATGAAATTTGCCAATGAACATCTGAATGATTCAGAGGAGAACTGGGTGAAAGTGTTGTGGTCAGATGAGACCAAAATGGAGCTCTTTGGCATCAACTCAACTCGCCGTGTTTGGAGGAGGAGGAATGCTGCCTATGACCCCAAGAACACCATCCCCACCGTCAAACATGGAGGTGGAAACATTATGCTTTGGGGGTGTTTTTCTGCTAAGGGGACAGGACAACTTCACCACATCAAAGGGACGATGGACGGGACTGTCAAATCTTGGGTGAGAACCTCCTTCCCTCAGCCAGGGCATTGAAAATGGGTCGTGGATGGGTATTCCAGCATGAAAATGACCCAAAACACACGGCCAAGGCAACAAAGGAGTGGCTCAAGAAGAAGCACATTAAGGTCCTGGAGTGGCCTAGCCAGTCTCCAGACCTTAATCCCATAGAAAATCTGTGGAGGGAGCTGAAGGTTCGAGTTGCCAAACGTCAGCCTCGAAACCTTAATGACTTGGAGAAGATCTGCAAAGAGGAGTGGGACAAAATCCCTCCTGAGATGTGTGCAAACCTGGTGGCCAACTACAAGAAACGTCTAAGTACTAAGTCATGTTTTGCAGAGGGGTCAAATACTTATTTCCCTCATTAAAATGCAAATCAATTTATTAAATTTTTGACATGTGTTTTTCTGGATTTGTTTTTGTTATTCTGTCTCTCACTGTTAAAATTAACCTACCATTAAAATTATAGACTGATCATTTCTTTGTCTGTGGGCAAACTCAGCAGGGGATCAAATACTTTTTTTTCCCTCACTGTATTAGCCCATACAAACACATTGAATAACAGATTCACTACATGGAACAACAGATAGTCCTTACTGCTATTAGCCCATACAAACACATTGAATAACAGATTCACTACCTGGAACAACAGATAGTCTTTACTGCTATTAGCCCATACAAACACATTGAATAACAGATTCACTACCTGGAACAACAGATAGTCTTTACTGCTATTAGCCCATACAAACACATTGAATAACAGATTCACTACCTGGAACAACAGATAGTCTTTACTGCTATTAGCCCATACAAACACATTGAATAACAGATTCACTACCTGGAACAACAGATAGTCTTTACTGCTATTAGCCCATACAAACACATTGAATAACAGATTCACTACATGGAACAACAGATAGTCTTTACTGCTATCAGTCCATACAAACACATTGAATAACAGATTCACTACATGGAACAACAGATAGTCCTTACTGCTATTAGCCCATACAAACACATTGAATAACAGATTCACTACATGGAACAACAGATAGTCTTTACTGCTATTAGCCCATACAAACACATTGAATAACAGATTCACTACATGGAACAACAGATAGTCTTTACTGCTATTAGCCCATACAAACACATTGAATAACAGATTCACTACATGGAACAACAGATAGCCCCCCAAAGAATTTCTGAGAGATATAAGAGAGATCAGGAAAAAACATTTTTTTACATGTATTTAACCCCTTGTTTTTGGCACTAAACAGTCTCCATATATACTGTACCTCCATTAATGTTTTCAACTGGTACTGGTGGACCTTCAGACGAGTCTTGTGGGGCCTGTGAGTGTCCTAGGGCAAAGCAACTGACATGTACATGTTCGTGAGAGTCTCATTTTAGTGTGTAGCCCAGAATGTTGGGACGCTACAGACAGAAGTTGGCAGATCGGATGTACCGACTTCAGAAGAATCCCAAGACGGCTTGTGGGGGTCGTAGACCAAAACGGAGAACACCATCGTGAGAGTCCCATTTTTCCTTAGAGGTGTCATAATAGTAGGCCAAACCGTTCGGACGCTACAGACAATTTTGTAAGAAGACTGATTTTCGGGATGTCTCATGGTCTGTCGAACACCGCTCTAGCTCTGTCACCTCTCACGCAAATGCGGAAGTGCCACATCGGAAGATGTGGTGGATGGAGACACATCCAGTGCAAAAAAACAGATATCTCTAGCTTACACGGACAGATTTTTTATGGGGATGCTTTTATTATGCTAATTTGATTTCCACGGGGGCGTGCATAATGACTCTAGGGGTTTAACCCATAACAGGCTTTAGAAAACCCTTTTTGCAATTATGTTAGTACAGCTGAAAACTGTTGTGCTGATTAAAGAAGCAATAAAACTGGCCTTCTTGAGACTAGTTGAGTATCTGGAGCATCAGCAATTGTGGGTTCGATTACAGGCTCAAAATGGCCAGAAACAAATAACTTTCTTCTGAAACTAGTCAGTCTATTCTTGTTCTGAGAAATGAAGGCTATTCCATGGGAAAAATTGCCAAGAAACTGAAGATCTCGTACAACGCTGTGTACAACTCCCTTCACAGAACAGCGCAAACTGGCTCTAACCAGAATAGAAAGAGGAGTGGGAGGCCCCGGTGCACAACTGAGCAAGAGGACAAATACATTAGAGTGTCTAGTTTGAGAAACAGACGCCTCACAGGTCCTCAACTGGCAGCTTCATTAAATAGTACCCCAAAGCACCAGTCTCAACGTCAACAGTGAAGAGGCGACTCCGGGATGCTGACCTTCTAGGCAGAGTTGCAGAGAAAAAGCCATATCTCAGACTGGCCAATAAAAATTAAAGATTAAGATGGGCAAAAGAACACAAACACTGGACAGAGGAAGATTGGAAAAAGGTGTTATGGACAGACGTATCAAAGTTTGAAAGTGTTCGGATCACAATGAAGAACATTTGTGAGACGCAGACCAAATGAAAAGATGCTGGAGGAGTGCTTGATGCCATCTGTCAAGCATGGTGGAGGCAATGTGATGGTCTGGGGGTGCTTTGGTGGTGGTAAAGTGGGAGATTTGTACAAGGTAAAAGGGATCTTGAAGAAGGAAGGCTATCACTCCATTTTGCAACGCCATGCCATACCCGTGGACGGCGCTGATTGGAGCCAATTTCCTCCTACAACAGGACAATGACCCAAAGCACAGCTCCAAACTATGCAATCACTATTTAGGGAAGAAGCAGTCAGCTGGTATTCTGTCTATAATGGAGTGGCCAGCACAGTCACTGGATCTCAACCCTATTGAGCTGTTGTGGGAGCAGCTTGACCGTATGGTACGTAAGAAGTGCCCATCAAGCCAATCCAACTTGTGGGAGGTGCTTCAGGAAGCATGGGGTGAAATCTCTTCAGATTACCTCAACAAATTGACAACTAGAATGCCAAAGGTCTGCAAGGCTGTAATTGCTGCAAATGGAGGATTCTTTGACGAAAGCAAAGTTTGAAGGACACAATTATTATTTATAATAAAAATCATTATTTCTAACCTTGTCAATGACTACATTTCCTATTCAAACTAATTTCATGGATGTTTTCATGGAAAACGAGGACATTTCTAAGTGACCCCAAACTTTTGAACGGTAGTGTACATTTGAAAACATAGTCATGATTGACCCTGATCCAAAGGTCCTGCAATATTATTAAACATGTTATAATTTACATGATAGATATAATCCAGCCTAATTGAGGTGTGGAGTGGATGACCTAACATCATCTTCTGGAGGGAACCATCTTGTATGTTCATTTATGAGTCCATTCTGTTGTCCCATTCCCACCCATAGGTAACACCTACCAGTCCAATTCTCCAAACTCATAAAACAGGCCATGTTCACAAAGAACAGATTATTATTATTATTGTTATGGCCGATCCCTTGTTATTTGTAATCCTCTGACCTCTGACCTCTGCACTACTACTGACAATGAGTATCTGAACGGCTGACCAGAGGGTCGCTGTGTGGTTCATCTGAACGGCTGACCAGAGGGTTGCCGTGTGGTTCATCTGAACGGCTGACCAGAGGGTTTCTGTGTGGTTCATCTGAACGGCTGACCAGAGGGTTTCTGTGTGGTTCATCTGAACGGAATGGACCACTAAATGGCGTTCATGCCTATAATGCTGTCGTTGATTTTTTATTTTTTTTATTTCACCTTTATTTAACCAGGTAAGCCAGTTGAGAACAGGTTCTCATTTACAACTGCGACCTGGCCAAGATAAAGCAAAGTAGTGCAATAAAAAACAACACAGAGTTACATATGGGGTAAAAAAAAAACATAAAGTCAGAAATACAACAGAAAATATATATACAGTGTGTGCAAATGTAGCAAGTTATGGAGGTAAGGCAATAAATAGGCTATAGTGCAGAATAATTACAATAGTATTAACACTGGAATGCTAGATGTGCAAGAGATTATGTGCAAATAGAGATACTGGGGTGCAAAAGAGCAAATTAAATAACAATATAGGGATGAGGTAGTTGGGTGGGCTAATTTCAGATGGGCTGTGTACAGGTGCAGTGATCGGTAAGGTGCTCTGACAACTGATGCTTAAAGTTATTGGGGGAGATAAGAGTCTCCAGCTTCAGAGATTTTTGCAATTCGTTCCAGTCATTGGCAGCAGAGAACTGGAAGGAATGGCGGCCAAAGGAGGTGTTGGCTTTGGGAATGACCAGTGAGATATACCTGCTGGAGCGCAGACTGCGGGTGGGTGCTGCTATGGTGACCAATGAGCTAAGATAAGGCGGGATTTGCCTAGCAGTGATTTATAGATGGCCTGGAGCCAGTGGGTTTGACGACGAACATGTAGTGAGGACCAGCCAACAAGAGCGTACAGGTCACAGTGGTGGGTAGTGTATGGGGCTTTGGAGACAAAACGGATGGCACTGTGATAGACTACATCCAATTTGCTGAGTAGAGTGTTGGAGGCTATTTTGTAAATGACATCGCCGAAGTCAAGGATCCGGTAGGATAGTCAGTTTTACGAGGGCATGTTTGGCAGCATGAGTGAAGGAGGCTTTGTTGCGAAATAGGAAGCCGATTCTAGATTTAACTTTGGATTGGAGATTCTTTATGTGAGTCTGGAAGTTGAGTTTACAGTCTAACCAGACACCTAGATATTTGTAGTTGTCCACATACTCTAGGTCAGACCCGTCGAGAGTGGTGATTCTAGTCGGGTGGGCGGGTGCTAGCAGCGTTCGATTGAAAAGCATGCATTTAGTTTTACTAGTGTTTAAGAGCAGTTGAAGGCTACTGAAGGATTGTTGTATGGCATTGAAGCTCGTTTGGAGGTTTGTTAACACAGTGTCCAATGAAGGGCCAGATGTATACAAAATGGTGTCGTCTGCGTAGAGGTGGATCTGAGAGTCACCAGCAGCAAGAGCGACATCATTGATATACACGGAGAAAAGTGTCGGCCCAAGAATTGAACCCTGTGGCACCCCCATAGAGACTGCCATAGGTCCAGACAACAGGCCCTCCGATTTGACACACTGAACTCTATCTGAGAAGTAGTTGGTGAACCAGGCGAGGCAGTCATTTGAGAAACCAAGGCTATTTAGTCTGCCAATAAGAATGCGGTGGTTGACAGAGTCGAAAGCCTTGGCCAGGTCGATGAAGACGGCTGCACAGTACTGTCTATTATCAATCGCGGTTATAATATCGTTTAGGACCTTGAGCGTGGCTGAAAGTGCACCCGTGACCAGCTCGGAAACCGGATTGCATAGCGGAGAAGGTACGGTGGTATTCGAAATGGTCGATGATCTGTTTGTTAACTTGGCTTTCGAATACTTTCGAAAGGCAGGGCAGGATGGATATAGGTCTGTAGCAGTTTGGATCTAGAGTGTCACCCCCTTTGAAGAGGGGGATGAGGCATGAGGATGTGTAAACTGGTGGCTGTGTTTCATCTTCCAACAGCTACATAGTCAAATGTTACAATGTATGCATCAATATTAAACTAATTGGGACACGTGGGTACACTTTCAGTTATTGTGAAAACTTTCATCACCTTTCAATGCCTTAGCTTTGAAATGTAAATGTTTGTGCATATTCAGATTGAGATATCTTTCTAAAATGTGTATAGTATGCCAAGTTATTTAGCTACATGTATTTACCACCACAGCATGGAGAAAGTCAATAGGAAGCAGTGGAGTGAGGTGGACATGTTCCATGCCATGGAGGACTGCGGGGCAGGGATGGCTATCCGCCAGGCTGCCAAGGTTAGGCATCTTTTGTTTTTAGGAGATTACCACGTGAATGTGAATTTTATCTGCTAGTAACAGTTTTCTTTTCTTATCTACCAAGGTGCATGGTGTACCTCGGCAGACCCTGGCGGACAGGCTGAGCGGCCGGGTGACCCATGGTTGTCGCAGTGGACCACCCACATTGCTTGCATCAGAGGATGAAAAGTCTCTGGTGCAGTACTGTATCTACTGTGCCAGCCATGGGTTCCCCTTCACCAGACAGAGGCTGATGAAATACGCCAACAAAATACGCAGGTATTTGGTGTTCTATGTGTTTATGTATGTAGATTGGTGGACTGACTGTTCTCAATGTGTGTGATGTAAATGTGGATGTGTATGGTGATGCCAAAACAAACATTTTCATCCTGGATGGACAATTATATATTCTATTCTATTGTAGGTTTCGGCACCCAGGGGGAAACAATCCCGCCACTGGGGAAGAGGTGGTGGGAAATGTTCAGGAGGAGGCATAAGAACCTGAGCATGAGGAGGCCGGACACCCTGGACAGGGGGAGTGCTGAGTGTGCCACACGTCCGACGATGGACACCTTCTTCACTTCTTATGAGAAGCACTTGGAGGCGAGTGGGTTGAGGGAGAAACCCAGACAAATCTATAACTGCGATGGGCATTCGGCTGTGGTCTCTGGTGAGTGTGTGGCTCATGATGGCATTTTGTTGTCATGAAGAAAGTTATCTAATATCTGCAAAGGGTAGACTTTGTCTCCCTCTGCTGGACATATGGCTTCTCCTTTTGGTGTGTCAATAAAGCCATGTCAAGAACAGTTTTCAGCTTATGCATTACACAGTCCACACATAACTAAAACTTATTATCCTCCTCTTCTTCTTCCTCCACCTCCTCTTCCTCCTCCTTCTCCTCTTCCTCCACCTCCTCCTTCTCCTCTTCCTCCACCGCCTCTTCCACCACCTCCTGTTCCTCCACCTCCTCTTCCTCTTCCTCCTCTTCCTCCACCTCCTCTTCCTCCACCTCCTCTTCCTCATCTTCCTCCTCTTCCTCCACTTCCTCTTCTCCTCTTCCTCCACCTCCTCTTCCTCCACTGCCTCTTCCTCCACCTTCTCCTCCTCTTCCTCCTCCTTCTCCTTCTCCTCCACCTCCTCTTCCTCCTCTTCCTCCTTCCTCCAGAGAAAGGAGAGCTGCTGGTGTGTGGGCAGAACCACAGAGGTCAGCTGGGACTGGGTCACAGTGTAGAGGTCACCACCTTTCAACTCTGTCCTCTCATTGGTCAGAGGGTTGCACACGTGTCCTGTGGTTAGGATTTCATGCTCGTCCTCACTGGTGAGAGAGACCGAGAATGTACTGCTCATTCTCACTGGTGAGAGAGACCGAGAATGTACTGCTAGGTGTACTGCTTGTCATTTGTAACAACATGTTGTTTCTCAGATCGTGGCCAGGTGCTGACAGCTGGGTGTCTCGAGCCAATCCCTCATTCTATGGTGCTGCTACCCGTTCAGTCGGTAAGGAAGCCAGTGATCACAGTGGCAGCAGGAGTCAGACATTCACTAACTGTCACTGGTAAGACATACCTCTTCACAGTTCACAGCCACGGAGCCTCGAAATGACATTCATAAATATGTTATCATTCTGACTACAGCTCCAAGCTCTGAATTTTTACACTTTTACACTCACTCTGGTCCTCATTGCTGTGTGTGGTTATGTGTAGTGTGTACTGTGTATATAGTTCAGGCTTCCTCTCAATCACTACAGAGCAGGTAGTCTAGCGGTTAGGAGTTGGGCCAGTAACCGAAAGGTCTCTGGTTTGAATCCCCGAGCCGACTAGGTGAAACATTTTCATTCGTTTTTTTTTTTTTTTTTAGGGGGTAGATCAGCTTTGATATTGGAGATAGATTGTAACTTCCATCAATGTAATTGTCTGCATCACTTCCAATCTCCCATATGTTTTTTTCTCGCTAATATGTATATACATATACTTACAGTGGCTTGCGAAAGTATTCACCCCCCTTGGCATTTTTCCTATTTTGTTGCCTTACAACCTTGGAATTAAAATGGATTTTTGGGTGTTTTGTATCATTTCATTTACACTTTGAAGATGCAAAATATTTTTAATTGTGAAAGAAACAAGAAGTAAGACAAAAAAACTGAAAACTGAAAACTTGAGCGTGCATAACTATTCACCCCCCCCCCCAAAGTCAATACTTTGTAGAGCCACCTTTTGCAGCAATTACAGCTGCAAGTCTCTTGGGGTATGTCTCTATAAGCTTGGCACATCTAGCCACTGGGATTTTTGCCCATTCTTCAAGGCAAAACTGTTCCAGCTCCTACAAGTTGGATGGGTTCCGCTGGTGTACAGCAATCTTTAAGTCATACCACAGATTCTCAATAGGATTGAGGTCTGGGCTTTGACTAGGCCAAATTCAAGACATTTAAATGTTTCCCCTTAAACCATTTGAGTGTTGCTTTAGCAGTATACTTAGGGTCATTGTCCTGCTGGAAGGTGAACATCCGTCCCAGTCTCAAATCTCTGGAAGACTGAAACAGGTTTCCCTCAAGAATTTCCCTGTATTTAGCACCATCCATAATTCCTTCAATTCTGACCAGATTCCCAGTCCCTGCCGATGAAAAACATCCCCACAGCATGATGCTGCCACCACCATGCTTCACTGTGGGGATGGTGTTCTTCGGCTTCTGCAAGCCACCCCCTTTTTCCTCCAAACATAACGATGGTCATTATGGCCAAACAGTTATATTTTTTGTTTCATCAGACCAGAGGACATTTCTCCGAAAAGTACGATCTCTGTCCCCATGTGTAGTTGCAAACTGTAGTCTGGCTTTTTTATGGCCGTTTTGGAGCAGTGGCTTCTTCCTTGCTGAGCGGCCTTTCAGGTTATGTTGATATAGGACTCGTTTTTACTGTGGATATAGATACTTTTGTACCTGTTTCCTCCAGCATCTTCACAAGGTCCTGCTGTTGTTCTGGGATTGATTTGCACCAAAATCGTTCATCTCTAGGAGACAGAACGTGTCTCCTTCCTGAGTGGTATGACGGCTGCGTGGTCCCATGGTGTTTATACTTGCGTACTATTGTTTGTACAGATGAACGTGGTACTTTCAGGCGTTTGGAAATTGCTCCCAAGGATGAACCAGACTTGTGGAGGTCTACCATTTTTTTCTGAGGTCTTGGCTGATTTCTTTTGATTTTCCCATGATGTCACGCAAAGAGGCACTGAGTTTGAAGGTAGGCCTTGAAATACATCCACAGGTACATCTCCAATTGACTCAAATTATGTCAATTAGCCTATCAGAAGCTTCTTAAGCCATGACAGAATTCTCAGGAATTTTCCAAGCTGTTTAAAGGCACAACTGTATCTCTGTGTATATCTCTGTATATATATCTGTGTATTTACTCTGTATATTTACTCTGTATATCTCTGTGAATATCTCTGTATATGCCTTCCTGTATATTTACTCTGTATATATCTCTGTATATATATCTGTACCTTTACTCTGTATATATCTCTGTGTATATCTCTGTATATTTACTCTGTATATACAGTGGGGGGAAAAAGTATTTAGTCAGCCACCAATTGTGCAAGTTCTCCCACTTAAAAAGATGAGAGAGGCCTGTAATTTTCATCATAGGTACACGTCAACTATGACAGACAAAATGAGATTTTTTTTCCAGAAAATCACATTGTAGGATTTTATGCATTTATTTGCAAATTATGGTGGAAAATAAGTATTTGGTCACCTACAAACAAGCAAGATTTCTGGCTCTCACAGACCTGTAACTTCTTCTTTAAGAGGCTCCTCTGTCCTCCACTCGTTACCTGTATTAATGGCACCTGTTTGAACTTGTTATCAGTATAAAAGACACCTGTCCACAACCTCAAACAGTCACACTCCAAACTCCACTATGGCCAAGACCAAAGAGCTGTCAAAGGACACCAGAAACAAAATTGTAGACCTGCACCAGGCTGGGAAGACTGAATCTGCAATAGGTAAGCAGCTTGGTTTGAAGAAATCAACTGTGGGAGCAATTATTAGGAAATGGAAGACATACAAGACCACTGATAATCTTCCTCGATCTGGGGCTCCACGCAAGATCTCACCCCGTGGGGTCAAAATGATCACAAGAACGGTGAGCAAAAATCCCAGAACCACATGGGGGGACCTAGTGAATGACCTGCAGAGAGCTGGGACCAAAGTAACAAAGCTTACCATCAGTAACACACTACGCCGCCAGAGACTCAAATCCTGCAGTGCCAGACGTGTCCCCCTGTTTAAGCCAGTAAATGTCCAGGCCCGTCTGAAGTTTGCTAGAGTGCATTTGGATGATCCAGAAGAGGATTGGGAGAATGTCATATGGTCAGATGAAACCAAAATAGAACTTTTTGGTAAAAACTACAAGCCCTCCCGGAACCCATAGAGATTGTATTGAAAGCTCTGATATTTGAAAAAAAAAGATTTTACATGAGAGTCTATGAGAGACTTCTGGGGCAATTTTCAACCTGACTGAAATCGCCCCAAAAGGGGCGGGGCCATTTGAAGCACGACTTTAGCCTGATTGGACATTTAGTGGCAGATCAGACGTCTAGATTAGAACACTGATAACTACTGTTGCCGTGATATAATTGATTAGAAAAAAAATCCCTTCCTTTTCCCGTTTGGCAGTGCGTCGCCCATATCGCCCTAATGAACACACCGCCCCTGGTCAGATGAAACCAAAATATAACTTTTGGGTAAAAACTCAACTCGTCGTGTTTGGAGGACAAAGAATGCTGAGTTGCATCCAAAGAACACCATACCTACTGTGAAGCATGGGGGTGGAAACATCATGCTTTGGGGCTGTTTTTATGCAAAGGGACCAGGACGACTGATCCGTGTAAAGGAAAGAATGAATGGGGCCATGTATCGTGAGATTTTGAGTGAAAACCTCCTTCCATCAGCAAGGGCATTGAAGATGAAACGTGGCTAGGTCTTTCAGCATGACAATGATCCCAAACACACCGCCGGGCAATGAAGGAGTGGCTTCGTAAGAAGCATTTCAAGGTCCTGGAGTGGCCTAGCCAGTCTCCAGATCTCAACCCCATAGAAAATCTTTGGAGGGAGTTGAAAGTACGTGTTGCCCAGCGACAGCCCCAAAACATCACTGCTCTAGAGGAGATCTGCATGGAGGAATGGGCCAAAATACCAGCAACAGTGTGTGAAAACCTTGTGAAGACTTACAGAAAACGTTTGACCTGTGTCATTGCCAACAAAGGGGTATATAACAAAGTATTGAGAAACTTTTGTTATTGACCAAATACTTATTTTCCACCATAATTTGCAAATAAAGTCATTAAAAATCCTACAATGTGATTTTCTGGAAAAAAAATCTCATTTTGTCTGTCATAGTTGATGTGTACCTATGATGAAAATTACAGGCCTCTCTCATCTTTTTAAGTGGGAGAACTTGCACAATTGGTGGTTGACTAAATACTTTTTCCCCCACTGTATCTCTGTATATTTACTCTGTCTATATCTCTATGTATATATCTGTATGTAAACTTCCGACTTCAACTGTACATACATATACACATACTTACACGCATGCATACATACATACATACATACATACATACATACATACATACATACATACATACATACATACATACATACATACATACATACATACATATAAATACATATACATACATATCCTTTTTAAAAATATATTTTCCTTTATTACTTTCCAACCCCACCACCCCTCCCCTAATTGGAGTAAACTAGTGAACAACAATGCTTAGGCCTCTACTTCCAGCTTATACATACTATATACATTTTATGGACACAGTCAATTTTACAATAATTCTGTTTTGTTTGTTTTTACTCCTGAATTTCCTCTACCCTCAACCTCTCCGATCAATTTCATGATGTCCATTGCTTCTATATGCCATATCTTTCAAACTGTGCTCTTTCACAAAAGTTCTTAACCTATAACCTATATACTTATTATGTTTTACATTAGTTATCTTGTTGTTATTAGTTGTTATTAGTCCCAACCCTCAGCTCCATTCAACCCCTCCCATCTATCTCTTAACACCATCCATATTGGATTTCTATTTGCCATATATTTTTCAACTGTACTGTGATGTTTCACAAAAGTTCTGAACCGTTCAATAATCATTGTTTCTACAGATTGTAAATTGAAAATATTTTTTTTTGCTAAAAGTATTATTATATTATTGATCGATTGACTATGACTTTTCAGATCACCCAGTAGTGCTATCTGCAGGGTTAGCTCCAGGTAAATATTGCAATCCTTCAGCCATTCCTGGACCTGTGACCAAAAACAAGCTGCAAATGGACAATACCAAAACAAATTATCTAATGATTCTGTCTCTCCGCAGCAAAATCTGCAGAGCTGGGAAGATTGTATCCCCCTGTCAAAAGGGTGATGTGTACAGCGGCAAGTGAAGTCAGACACAGGACACAGAGAATCAGGATGACTACTTTACTGAATGCAAACGCACAAACAAAAGTCTCCAAAACACTGGAGGGGAAAAAACACCCTGTGCGTAATGAGGCGAAATAGCTATGCCGAACATCAACGAGACAATACACACAAAGGCCAAACGTAAAACAAGGAAACTTATATGCTACACAATCAACACTAATAAGCAACAGGTGTATAAACTAGAGAACACAAGACAAACACCGAAAACATCGATCGGCAGTAGCTAGTACTCCGGGGACGACGAACGCCGAAGCCTGCCCGAGCAAGGAGGAGGAGCAGCCTCGGCAGAATCCGTGACACCCCCATATAAATAAAATTCTATTGGTAGCAAGAATTTTGTATAATAATATAAATTGAAAGATTCTATGTTTTGCATCCGGCGTCGTTTTGCGTATCAGTTCATAAACCATTTGCCATGGAATCGGTACGTCAAAAATCTCTTCCCAACTATTTGAGCAAGGCACTTAACAATAATTGCTTCTGTAAGTCGCTCTGGAAAAGAGCGTCTGCTAAATGACTAAAATGTGAAATGTAAATGTACATCATCAATGCATTCTTTCTTATCGGGCACAACAATCACCAATAAGTCTTTCTCCTTGTGTTGTTCTGTCTCCAGGTACCGGTAGTGTGTACCAGTGGGGTATGGGTCTCTCTGGTCAGGCTAAGAGAGCTCTGAGTCCACAACCTGTCCCAGCACACTTCACCTCCAAGATACCTTGTCTGGTCCCAGGTCTGGATCAGGTGATGTCACACAGAGTTGCTGCAGGCTTCGCCCGCTGTGTGAGCCTTACTGGTGAGTCTGCTAGTCTCCAGTCAGTCTGCTAGTCTCCAGTCTGCTAGTCTGCTAGTCTCCAGTCAGTCTGCTAGTCTCCAGTCTGCTAGTCTCCAGTCTGCTAGTCTGCTAGTCTCCAGTCAGTCTGCTAGTCTCCAGTCTGCTAGTCTCCAGTCAGTCTGCTAGTCTCCAGTCTGCTAGTCTCCAGTCAGTCTGCTAATCTCCAGTCTGCTACTCTGCTAGTCTCCAGTCTGCAAGTCTCCAGTCTGCTAGTCTCCAGTCAGTCTGCTAGTCTCCAGTCTGCTAGTCTCCAGTCAGTCTGCTAGTCTCCCAGTCTGCTAGTCTGCTAGTCTCCAGTCAGTCTGCTAGTCTCCAGTCTGCTAGTCTCCAGTCAGTCTGCTAGTCTCCAGTCTGCTAGTCTCCAGTCAGTCTGCTAGTCTCCAGTCTGCTAGTCTCCAGTCAGTCTGCTAGTCTCCAGTCTGCTAGTCTCCAGTCAGTCTGCTAGTCTCCCAGTCTGCTATTCTCCAGTCTGCTACTCTGCTAGTCTCCCAGTCTGCAAGTCTCCAGTCTGCTAGTCTGCAAGTCTCCAGTCTACTAGTCACCAGTCTGCTAGTCTCCAGTATCTTAGTCTCCAGTCTCTTAGTCTCCAGTCTGCTAGTCTCCAGTCTGCTAGTCTCCAGTTTGCTAGTCTCCAGTCTGCTAGTCTGCAGTCTCCAGTTTGCTAGTCTCCCAGTCTGCTAGTCTCCAGTCTGCTAGTCTCCAGTCTGCTAGTCTCCAGTCTGCTAGTCTCCAGTCTCTTAGTCTCCAGTCTACTAGTCTCCAGTTTGCTAGTCTCCAGTTTGCTAGTCTCCAGTCCTCTAGTCTCCAGTCTGCTAGTCTCCCAGTCTGCTAGTCTGCTTGTATCCAGTCTGCTTGTATCCAGTCTCCAGTCTGCTAGTCTCCAGTCTGCTAGTCTGCTAGTCTCCAGTCTGCTAGTCTCCAGTCTGCTAGTCTCCAGTCGGCTAGTCTCCAGTCTGCTAGTCTGCTAGTCTCCAGTCTGCTAGTCTGCTAGTCTCCAGTCTGCTAGTCTCCAGTCTGCTAGTCTCCAGTCTGCTAGTCTCCAGTCTAATAGTCTCCAGTCTGCTAGTCTCCAGTCTGTTAGTCTGCAAGTCTCCAGTCTGCTAGTCTGCTTGTATCCAGTCTGCTTGTATCCAGTCTCCAGTCTGCTAGTCTGCTTGTATCCAGTCTGCTTGTATCCAGTCTCCAGTCTGCTAGTCTCCAGTCTGCTAGTCTGCTAGTCTCCAGTCTGCTAGTCTCCAGTCTGCTAGTCTCCAGTCGGCTAGTCTCCAGTCTGCTAGTCTCCAGTCTGCTAGTCTCCAGTCTGCTAGTCTCCAGTCTGCTAGTCTGCTAGTCTCCAGTCTGCTAGTCTGCTAGTCTCCAGTCTGCTAGTCTCCAGTCTGCTAGTCTCCAGTCTGCTAGTCTCCAGTCTGCTAGTCTCCAGTCTGCTAGTCTGCTAGTCTCCAGTCGGCTAGTCTCCAGTCTGCTAGTCTGCTAGTCTCCAGTCTGCTAGTCTCCAGTCTGCTAGTCTCCAGTCTGCTAGTCTCCAGTCTGCTAGTCTCCAGTCTGCTAGTCTCCAGTCTGCTAGTCTCCAGTCTGCTAGTCTCCAGTCTGCTAGTCTGCTAGTCTCCAGTCTGCTAGTCACCAGTCTGCTAGTCTCCAGTCTGCTAGTCTCCAGTCTGCTAGTCTCCAGTCTGCTAGTCTCCAGTCTGCTAGTCTCCAGTCTGCTAGTCTCCAGTCTGCTAGTCTCTGATTTGCTAGTCTCCAGTCTGCTAGTCTGCTAGTCTGCTAGTCTCCAATCTGCTTGTCTCCAGTCTGCTAGTCTCCAGTTTGCTAGTCTCCAGTCTGCTAGTCTCCAGTCTGCTAGTCTCCAGTCTGCTAGTCTCCAGTCTGCTAGTCTCTGATTTGCTAGTCTCCAGTCTGCTAGTCTGCTAGTCTGCTAGTCTCCAATCTGCTTGTCTCCAGTCTGCTAGTCTCCAGTCTGCTTGTCTCCAGTCTGCTAGTCTCCAGTCTGCTAGTCTTCAGTATTTTTAGTCTCCAGGCTGCTAGTCTCCAGTCTGCTAGTTTTCTAGTCTCCAGTCTGCTAGTCTGCAGTCTGCTACTCTACAGTCTGCTAGTCTCCAGTATCTTAGTCTCCAGTCTCTTAGTCTCCAGTCTGCTAGTCTTCAGTATTTTAGTCTCCAGGCTGCTAGTCTCCAGTCTGCTAGTTTTCTAGTCTCCAGTCTGCTAGTCTCCAGTCTGCTACTCTACAGTCTGCTAGTCTCCAGTATCTTAGTCTCCAGTCTCTTAGTCTCCAGTCTGCTGGTCTCCAGTTTGCTAGTCTCCAGTCTGCTAGTCTCCAGTCTCCAGTTTGCTAGTGTCCAGTCTGCTAGTCTCCAGTCTGCTAGTCTCCAGTCTGCTAGTCTCCAGTTTGCTAGTCTGCTAGTCTCCAGTCTGCTAGTCTCCAGTCTGCTAGTTTCTGATTTGCTAGTCTCCAGTCTGCTAGTCTGCTTGTCTCCAGTCTGCTAGTCTCCAGTCTGCTAGTCTCCAGTCTGCTAGTCTCCAGTCTGCTAGTCTCCAGTCTGCTAGTCTCCAGTCTGCTAGTCTCCAGTCTGCTAGTCTCCAGTCTGCTAGTCTCCAGTCTGCTAGTCTCCAGTCTGCTAGTCTGCTAGTCTCCAGTCTGCTAGTCACCAGTCTGCTAGTCTCCAGTCTGCTAGTCTCCAGTCTGCTAGTCTCCAGTCTGCTAGTCTCCAGTCTGCTAGTCTCCAGTCTGCTAGTCTCCAGTCTGCTAGTCTCCAGTCTGCTAGTCTCTGATTTGCTAGTCTCCAGTCTGCTAGTCTGCTAGTCTGCTAGTCTCCAATCTGCTTGTCTCCAGTCTGCTAGTCTCCAGTTTGCTAGTCTCCAGTCTGCTTGTCTCCAGTCTGCTAGTCTCCAGTCTGCTAGTCTTCAGTATTTTAGTCTCCAGGCTGCTAGTCTCCAGTCTGCTAGTTTTCTAGTCTCCAGTCTGCTAGTCTGCAGTCTGCTACTCTACAGTCTGCTAGTCTCCAGTATCTTAGTCTCCAGTCTCTTAGTCTCCAGTCTGCTAGTCTTCAGTATTTTAGTCTCCAGGCTGCTAGTCTCCAGTCTGCTAGTTTTCTAGTCTCCAGTCTGCTAGTCTCCAGTCTGCTACTCTACAGTCTGCTAGTCTCCAGTATCTTAGTCTCCAGTCTCTTAGTCTCCAGTCTGCTGGTCTCCAGTTTGCTAGTCTCCAGTCTGCTAGTCTCCAGTCTCCAGTTTGCTAGTGTCCAGTCTGCTAGTCTCCAGTCTGCTAGTCTCCAGTCTGCTAGTCTCCAGTTTGCTAGTCTGCTAGTCTCCAGTCTGCTAGTTTCTGATTTGCTAGTCTCCAGTCTCCAGTCTGCTTGTCTCCAGTCTGATTGTCTCCAGTCTGCTAGTCTCCAGTCTGCTAGTCTCCAGTCTGCTAGTCTCCAGTCTGCTAGTCTGCTAGTCTCCAGTCTGCTAGTCTGCTAGTCTCCAGTCTGCTAGTCTCCAGTCTGCTAGTCTCCAGTCTCTTAGTCTCCAGTCTCTTAGTCTCCAGTCTGCTGGTCTCCCAGTTTGCTAATCTCCAGTTTGCTAGTCTCCAGTCTGCTAGTCTCCAGTTTGCTAGTGTCCAGTCTGCTAGTCTCCAGTCTGCTAGTCTCTCAGTCTGCTAGTCTCCAGTCTGCTAGTCTCCACTCTGCTAGTCTCCAATTTGCTAGACTCCAGTCTGCTATTCTGCTTGTCTCCAGTCTGCTAGTCTCCAGTCTGCTAGTCTTCAGTCTTTTAGTCTCCAGTCTGCTAGTCTCCAATCTGCTAGTTTTCTAGTCTCCAGTCTGCTAGTCTGCTAGTCTGCTAGTCTCCAGTCTGCTAGTCTCCAGTCTACTAGTCTCTAGTCTGCTAGTCTCCAGTATCTTAGTCTCCAGTTTGCTGGTCACCAGTTTGCTAGTCTCCAGTTTGCTAGTCTCCAGTCTGCTAGTCTCCAGTCTCCAGTTTGCTAGTGTCCAGTCTGCTAGTCTCCAGTCTGCAAGTCTCCAGTCTGCTAGTCTCCAGTCTGCTAGTCTCCAGTCTGCTAGTCTGCTAGTCTCCAGTCTGCAAGTCTCCAGTCTGCTAGTCTCCAGTCTGCTAGTCTCCAGTCTGCTAGTCTCCAGTCTGCTAGTCTCCAGTCTGCTAGTCTCTGTTTTGCTAGTCTCCAGTCTGCTAGTCTCCAGTCTGCCAGTCTGCTAGTCTGCTAGTCTCCAGTCTGCTAGTCTGCTAGTCTGCTAGTCTCCAGTCTGCTAGTCTCCAGTCTACTAGTCTCTAGTCTGCTAGTCTCCAGTATCTTAGTCTCAGTTTGCTGGTCACCAGTTTGCTAGTCTCCAGTTTGCTAGTCTCCAGTCTGCTAGTCTCCAGTCTCCAGTTTGCTAGTGTCCAGTCTGCTAGTCTCCAGTCTGCAAGTCTCCAGTCTGCTAGTCTCCAGTCTGCTAGTCTCCAGTCTGCTAGTCTGCTAGTCTCCAGTCTGCAAGTCTCCAGTCTGCTAGTCTCCAGTCTGCTAGTCTCCAGTCTGCTAGTCTCCAGTCTGCTAGTCTCTGTTTTGCTAGTCTCCAGTCTGCTAGTCTCCAGTCTGCCAGTCTGCTAGTCTGCTAGTCTCCAGTCTGCTTGTCTCCAGTCTGCTAGTCTCCAGTCTGCTAGTCTTCAGTCTTTTTAGTCTCCAGTCTGCTAGTCTCCAATCTGCTAGTTTTCTAGTCTCCAGTCTGCTAGTCTGCTAGTCTGCTAGTCTCCCAGTCTGCTAGTCTCCAGTCTACTAGTCTCTAGTCTGCTAGTCTCCAGTATCTTAGTCTCCAGTTTGCTGGTCTCCCAGTTTGCTAGTCTCCAGTTTGCTAGTCTCCAGTCTGCTAGTCTCCAGTCTCCAGTTTGCTAGTGTCCAGTCTGCTAGTCTCCCAGTCTGCAAGTCTCCAGTCTGCTAGTCTCCAGTCTGCTAGTCTCCAGTCTGCTAGTCTGCTAGTCTCCAGTCTGCAAGTCTCCCAGTCTGCTAGTCTCCAGTCTGCTAGTCTCCAGTCTGCTAGTCTCCAGTCTGCTAGTCTCCAGTCTGCTAGTCTCTGTTTTGCTAGTCTCCAGTCTGCTAGTCTCCAGTCTGCTTGTCTCCAGTCTGCTTGTTTCCAGTCTGCTAGTCTCCAGTCTGCTAGTGTGCTATTCTCCAGTCTGCTAGTTTCCAGTCTGCTAGTCTCCAGTCTCTTAATCTCCAGTCTGCTGGTCTCCAGTTTGCTAATCTCCAGTTTGCTAGTCTCCAGTCTGCTAGTGTCCAGTCTGCTAGTCTCCCAGTCTGCTAGTCTCCAATTTACTAGTCTCCAGTCTGCTAGTCTGCTTGTCTCCAGTCTGCTTGTTTCCAGTCTGCTAGTCTCCAGTCTGCTAGTGTGCTATTCTCCAGTCTGCTAGTTTCCAGTCTGCTAGTCTCCAGTCTCTTAATCTCCAGTCTGCTGGTCTCCAGTTTGCTAATCTCCAGTTTGCTAGTCTCCAGTCTGCTAGGCTCCAGTCTGCTAGTGTCCAGTCTGCTAGTCTCCAGTCTGCTAGTCTCCAATTTACTAGTCTCCAGTCTGCTAGTCTGCTTGTCTCCAGTCTGCTTGTCTCCAGTCTGCTAGTCTCCAGTCTGCTCGTCTCCAGTCTGCTCGTCTGCTAATCATCAGTCTGCTAGTCTCCAATCTGCTCGTCTGCTAGTGTCCAGTCTGCTTGTCTCCAGTCTGTTAGTGTCCAGTCTCTTAGTCTCCAGTCTGCTAGTCTCCAGTTTGCTAGTGTGCAGTCTGCTAGTCTCCAGTCTCCAGTTTGCTAGTCTCCAGTCTGCTAGTCTCCCAGTCTGCCAGTCTCCCAGTTTTCTAGTCTCCAGTCTGCTAGTCTCAGTCTGCTAGTCTACAATCTGCTTATCTCCAGTCTGCTAGTCTGCTAGTCTCCCAGTCTGCTAGTCTGCTAGTCTCCAGTCTGCTAGTCTCTAGTCTGCTAGTCTCCAGTCTCTTAGTCTCCAGTCTGCTGGTCTCCAGTTTGTTAGTCTCCAGTCTGCTAATCTCCAGTTTGCTAGTCTCCAGTCTGCTAGTCTCCAGTCTCCAGTTTGTTAGTCTCCAGTCTGCTAGTCTCCAGTTTGCTAGTCTCCAGTCTGCTAGTCTCCAGTCTCTTAGTCTCCAGTCTGCTGGTCTCCAGTTTGCTAGTCTCCAGTCTGCTAGGCTCCAGTCTCCAGTTTGTTAGTCTCCAGTCTGCTAGTCTCCAGTCTCCAGTCTGCTAGTCTGCTTGTCTCCAGTCTGCTTGTCTCTAGTCTGCTAGTCTCCAGTCTGCCAGTCTGCTAGTCTTCTAGTCTCCAGTCTGCTAGTCTCCGAATTGCTAGTCTCCATTCTGTTAGTCTCCAGTCTCTTAGTCTCCAGTCTGCTAGTCTCCAGTCTGCCAGTCTGCTAGTCTGCTTGTCTCCAGTCTGCTAGTCTCCAGTCTGCTTGTCTCCAGTCTGCTTGTCTTCAGTCTGCTATTCTCCAGTCTCCAGTCTGCTTGTCTCCAGTCTGCTAGTCTGATAGTCTCCAGCCTGCTAGTCTCCAGTCTGCTCGTCTGCTAGTCTCCAATCTGCTCATCTGCTAGTCTCCAGTCTGTTAGTCTCCAGTCTGTTAGTGTCCAGTCTGTTAGTATCCAGTCTGTTAGCATCCAGTCTGCTAGCCTCAAGTGTGCTAGTCTCCAGTCTGCTAGTCTCCAGTCTGCTAGTCTCCAGTCTGTTAGTCTCCAGTCTGCTAGTCTCCAGTCTCTTAGTCTCCAGTCTGCTAGTCTCCAGTCTGCTAGTCTCCAGTCTGCTAGTCTCCAGTCTGCTAGTCTCCAGTCTGTTAGTCTCCAGTCTGTTAGTCTCCAGTCTGTTAGTCTCCAGTCTGCTAGTCTCCAGTCTCTTAGTCTCCAGTCTGGGTCAGTGTTGTATTATAGCATGGGTCATGGGTCAGTGTTGTATTATAGCAGGGGTCATGGGTCATGGGTCAGTGTTGTATTATAGCAGGGGTCAGGGGTCAGTGTTGTATTATAGCAGGGGTCATGGGTCAGTGTTGTATTATAGCAGGGGTCATGGGTCAGTGTTGTATTATAGCAGGGGTCATGGATCAGTGTTGTATTATAGCAGGGGTCATGGGTCATGGGTCAGTGTTGTATTATAGCAGGGGTCAGGGGTCATGGGTCAGTGTTGTATTATAGCAGGGGTCATGGGTCAGTGTTGTATTATAGCAGGGGTCATGGGTCAGTGTTGTATTATAGCAGGGGTCATGGGTCATGGGTCATGGGTCAGTGTTGTATTATAGCAGGGGTCAGGGGTCATGGGTCAGTGTTTTATTATAGCAGGGGTCATGGGTCAGTGTTGTATTATAGCAGGGGTCATGGGTCAGTGTTGTATTATAGCAGGGGTCAGGGGTCATGGGTCAGTGTTGTATTATAGCTGTCACGGTTTCGGCCGAGACTGCTCCTCCTCCTGGTTCGGGCAGGCAAAGGCGTTCGTCGTCCCCGGAGTACTAGCTGCCATCGTTGGATGATTCCATGTGTGATTGCTTTTGTCTGTCCTTAGCACCTGTGTCTGATTTGTGATGATTACGTGTCCTATTAGTTCCCTGTGTTTGTATGGATTAGTTGTGTGTTGTTATTTCGCCTGTCATGTGTGTTTTCGTGTAGGGTTTTGTGTTCTGTGTATTTTACGCATGTTTTGCGTAATTGGGCATTATTCCGCCTCCTTTGTTTTGAGGCCGTGCCTTGTTTTTTGGGATCTGTCTTTATTAAACTTTTGGACTTAGCTTCGGTGTCCTGCGCCTGACTTCACCCCACATCCACCTCACAAGATGACAGAACAACACACCATTCTGGAGTCAGCAGGGAGCAGTGGCGACATCCAGGTTGCTGGATGAACGGATACGCTTTCACGACATCTTGTTCCAGCAACTTGAGACCGCCATAGACGAAGTGTCCAGCAAGCTGAGTCGTTTGGTGACTAGGGAGGTGCCCACGCCATCACCCACTATCCCATCACCAACGGCCAGTCCTCCTCTCTCAGCACCGGAACCCAGTGGTATTCGGCTCTCGCTCCCGGGGGCATATGACGGTTCTGCAGCCGGGTGTCAGGGATTTCTGCTACAGGTGGAACTGTACCTGGCTACTGTACGCCCGGCGCCCTCGGGATACGAAGCGTCTCCGCCCTCATCTCCTGTCTATCCGGCAAGGCGTTGGAATGGGCCAACGCCGAATGGAGGGGGAATAGACGCCGCAACCATCACCTACGCGGAGTTTTCCCGCCGCTTCAGGACTGTCTTCGATCATCCACCGGAAGGTAAAGCGGCGGGAGAGCGTCTGTTCCACCTCCGACAGGAGAAGAGGAGCGCCCAGGAGTTCGCACTGGAGTTCCGGACACTAGCAGCGGATGCGGGGTGGAATGAGAGGGCCCTCATCGACCACTACAGGTGTAGCCTACGAGAGGACGTTCGTCGTGAGCTGGCCTGCAGGGACACCAACTTGTCATTCGACCAGTTGGTGGACATTTCCATCCGTCTAGACACCCTGCTGGCCACCCGCGGACGTCCCCGAGTGGGGGGTCGTCCATTTCGCCCTCCAGCACCTCCGAGCCTATTCCTATGGAGATCGGGGGTGCTGGCGCTAGAGAGAGGAGGAGAGGGAACCCGAGGGGAGCCATCCCCTGCACCACCTGCGGTCGTGGAGGGCACACCGCGGCCAGGTGCTGGGGAGGGTCTCTTGGGAGAGGTGACGACAGGCCGCGCGCACTGGGGAGTCATTTCAGGTAAGCAGGCGCCCCACTTACCCAGAGCTTTCTGTTGGTCACATGAATATTCCTGTGAGATTTCCACAGGTGGCACCTCATTCCCAGCATAAGGCGCTAGTAGATTCAGGCGCTGCTGGGAACTTTATTGATCGGGCATTTTGTGGTAGGTTAGGGATTCCCCTTCGGCCGGTAGAAACTCCGTTTCCTGTCCACACCTTAGACAGCCGGCCGTTGGGGTCGGGTCTGATCAGGGAGGTCACAGCACCACTGACGATGACAACACAGGGAGGTCACGAGGAGATCATTCAGTTTTATCTGATTGATTCTCCTGCGTACCCGTGGTGTTGGGACTTCCCTGGTTAAGCACCCATGATCCTACCATAGCGTGGCAACAGAGGGCTCTTATGGAGTGGTCTGCCCAGTGTGTAGGGGAGATGTCTAGGTGTTTCCTTAGGGCGACCTCGGTAGAGAGTCCGAACCAAGTGCCCGCACTGCGCATTCCCCCTGAGTATGAGGATTTAGCACTTGCGTTCAGTAAATCTAGGGCAGCACGGCTACCTCCTCATAGACAGGGGGACTGTGCGATAAATCTCCAAACAGGAGCGGCTCTTCCACGGAGTCGTGTGTATCCCCTGTCTCAAGAGGAGACCGCGGCTATGGAGACGTACATAGCCGAGTCCTTGGCACAGGGATACATACGGCCTTCTACTTCCCCGGTTTCCTCAAGTTTCTTCTTTGTGAAGAAGAAGGATGGGGATTGCGTCCGTGTATTGACTACCGTAGTCTCAATCAGATTACAGTTAAATACAGCTACCCACTGCCACTGATTGCGACGATGACGGAGTCATTACGTGGCGCGCGCTTCTTCACAAAGTTAGATCTCAGGAGCGCGTATACTCTGGTGCGCATTAGGGGGGATGAATGGAAGACAGCATTTAGCACAACCTCGGGTCATTCACGAGTATCTCGTCATGCCATACGGGTTAATGAATGCTCCTTCAGTCTTCCAATCCTTTGTTGACGAGATTTTCCGGGACATGCATAGGCAGGGTGTAGTAGTTTACATTGACGACATCCTAGTGTACTCTGCTACACGAGCCGAGCATGTAGCCCAGGTGCGCCGAGTGTTGAGAAGACTGTTGGAGCATGACTTGTATGTCAAGGCAGAGAAATGCCTGTTCTTCCAGGAGTCCGTCTCCTTTTTGGGTTATCGGTTGTCCGCGTCTGGTGTGGAGATAGAGGTAGACCGGGTATCGGCCGTGCGTAATTGGCAAACTCCAACTACTGTAAAAAGAGGTGCAGCGGTTCTTGGGTTTTGCTAATTACTACCGGAGGTTTATTCGGGGTTTTGGACAGGTTGCAGCTCCCATTACATCTCTACTAAAGGGGGATCCGGTTCGTTTGCAGTGGTCGGCTGAGGCGAACAGGGCATTTGTTAAACTTAAGAACCTGTTCGTCTCGGCTCCCGTGCTGGCGCACCCGGATCCCTCTTTACCCTTCCAAGTAGAGGTGGACGCGTCTGAGACCGGTATTGGGGCAGTCCTGTCACAACGATCCGAGCGCGCCACCTAAACTCCGCCCCTGTGCCTTCTACTCTAAGAAGCTCAGCTCGGCGGAGCGCAACTATGACGTTGGGGACAGGGAGCTGTTAGCCGTAGTTCAGGCTCTAAAGGTGTGGAGGCATTGGCTTGAGGGGGGCTCAACACCCCTTTCCTCATTCTGACAGATCACCGTAACCTGGAGTACATCCGGGCAGCTAGGAGATTGAACCCTCGTCAGGCTAGGTGGAACATGTTCCTAACCCGATTTGTTTTCAAGATCACCTACATCCCGGGGTCCCAGAATGCTAAGGCAGACGCCCTGTCCCGGCGGTATGACACAGAGGAGAGGTCTAACGAGCCTACTTCCATATTGCCGGAGTCTTGTTTGGTGGCTCCGGTGGTGTGGGAGGTCGATGCGGAAATCGAGCGGGCACAGCGTACCGACCCTACTCCCCCCGAGTGTCCTGTGGGGCGGACGTACGTTCCGCTCGAGGTTCGTGATCGACTTATTTATTGGGCTCATACATCACCCTCCTCTGGACATCCAGGTATTGGCCGGACCGTGCACTGTCTTAGCATGAAATACTGGTGGCCAACGTTAGCTAAGGATGTGAGGGTTTATGTCTCCTCCTGCTCGGTGTGTGCCCAGTGTAAGGCACCTAGACATTTGCCCAGGGGGAAGCTACATCCCCTGCCCGTTCCACAACGACCATGGTCCCACCTCTCGGTAGATTTCGTTACCGATCTACCCCCTCCCAGGGGAATACCACCATTTTGGTCGTTGTGGATCGGTTTTCTAAGGCCTGTCGTCTCCTTCCTATGCCGGGTCTCCCTTCTGCCCTACAAACCGCTGAGGCCCTGTTCACCCATGTGTTCCGGCACTATGGGGTCCCCCGAGGATATAGTGTCTGACCGGGGGTCCCCAGTTCACCTCCAGAGTTTGGAGGGCGTTTATGGAACGGTTGGGGGTCTCGGTGAGCCTTACCTCGGGGTACCACCCAGAGAGTAATGGGCAGGTGGAACGTGTAAACCAGGATGTGGGTAGGTTTTTGAGGTCCCATTGCCGGGACCGGCCGGAGGAGTGGTCGAGGTTCCTCCCTGGGCAGAGATAGCCCAGAACTCTCTCCCGCCACTCCTCCACCAATTTAACACCTTTCCAGTGTGTCTTAGGTTATCAGCCGGTCCTGGCGCCATGGCACGAGAGCCAGATCGAGGCTCCTGCGGTGGAGCGAGTGGATTCGGCGCTCGGAGGAGACGTGGGACGCTGCCCATGTCCATCTGCAGCGTGCCATCCGTCAACAGAAGGCGCGCCGATCGCCACCGCAGTGAGGGCCCGGTGTACGCACCGGGAGATCGAGTCTGGCTCTCGACTCGAAACCTGCCCCTCCGCCTGCCTGCCGGAAGCTGGGTCGGGCGGTTTGTAGGGCCCCTTCAAAGTCCTGAGAAGATTGAACGAGGTGTTTACAGGTTACAACTACCTATAGAGTACAAAAATATTAACCCCTCGTTCCATGTGTCTCTTCTCAGGCCGGTGGTAGCTGGCCCACTCCAAGAGGAAGAGATAGGAGAGACCCCTCCGCCCCCTTTGGACATCGAGGGGGTCCCGGCGTACAGGGTCCGGACCATCTTGGACTCCAGGCGCCGGAGGAGTGGTCTCCAATATCTCGTGGAGTGGGAGGGTACGGTCCGGAGGAACGGTGCTGGGTGCCCAGGAGGGACATCCTCGATCCATCCCTCCTGACAGAATTCCACCATGGGCATCCCACGCGCCCGGTCCGCATCCTCCTGGCCGTCCCCGAGGCCGGGGGTCGGCGCCGGCTGGAGCCGCGCGTCAAGGGGGGTACTGTCACCGGTTTCGGCCGAGACTGCTCCTCCTCCTGGTTCGGGCAGGCAAAGGCGTTCATCGTCCCCCGGAGTACTAGCTGCCATCGTTGGATGATTCCATGTGTGATTGCTTTTGTCTGTCCTTAGCACCTGTGTCTGATTTGTGATGATTACGTGTCCTATTAGTTCCCTGTGTTTGTATGGATTAGTTGTGTGTTGTTATTTCGCCTGTCATGTGTGTTTTCGTGTAGGGTTTTGTGTTCTGTGTATTTTACGCATGTTTTGCGTAATTGGGCATTATTCCGCCTCCTTTGTTTTGAGGCCGTGCCTTGTTTTTGGGATCTGTCTTTATTAAACTTTTGGACTTAGCTTCGGTGTCCTGCGCCTGACTTCACCCCACATCCACCTCACAAGATGACAATAGCAGGGGTCATGGATCAGTGTTGTATTATAGCAGGGGTCATGGGTCATGGGTCAGTGTTTTATTATAGCAGGGGTCATGGGTCAGTGTTGTATTATAGCAGGGGTCATGGGTCAGTGTTGTATTATAGCAGGGGTCAGGGGTCAGTGTTGTATTATAGCAGGGGTCATGGGTCATGGGTCAGTGTTGTATTATAGCAGGGGTCATGGGTCAGTGTTGTATTATAGCAGGGGTCATGGGTCAGTGTTGTATTATAGCAGGGGTCATGGGTCAGTGTTGTATTATAGCAGGGGTCATGGGTCAGTGTTGTATTATAGCAGGGGTCAGGGGTCAGTGTTTTATTATAGCAGGGGTCATGGGTCATGGGTCAGTGTTGTATTATAGCAGGGGTCAGGGGTCAGTGTTGTATTATAGCAGGGGTCATGGGTCATGGGTCAGTGTTGTATTATAGCAGGGGTCATGGGTCAGTGTTGTATTATAGCAGGGGTCATGGGTCATGTGTCAGTGTTGAATTATAGCAGGGGTCAGGGGTCAGTCCGGATCCGGACAAAATAGACTGTGTCACTTGTTTCTTCCAGAGAGTGGGCGGGTCTTCACTTGGTGCATAGGCATTTACGGACAGCTGTGGAGGACAGAACTGACCAATCAGAGTGCAGATCAGCAGTCAGGTAGTGCATTGAGAGGAGCTGCCAGCCAATGGATATGTGTCCCTACAGAAGTCAAGATCCTCTGTGGAGCCACACAGTTGACACTGGTCACAGGGAGACGTGTCACAGGGGAGACGTGTCACAGGGGAGACGTGTCACAGGGGAGACGTGTCACAGGGGAGACGTGTCACAGGGGAGACGTGTCACAGGGGAGACTGGTCACAGGGGAGACGTGTCACAGGGGAGACGTGTCACAGGGGAGACGTGTCACAGGGAACGTGTCACAGGGGAGACGTGTCACAGGGGATACGTGTCACAGGGGAGACTGGTCACAGGGGATACGTGTCACAGGGGATACGTGTCACAGGGGAGACGTGTCACAGGGGAGACTGGTCACAGGGGAGACGTGTCACAGGGGAGACGTGTCACAGGGGAGACGTGTCACAGGGGAGACGTGTCACAGGGGATACGTGTCACAGGGGAGACGTGTCACAGGGAGACGTGTCACAGGATACGTGTCACAGGGGGAGACGTGTCACAGGGGAGACTGGTCACAGGGGATACGTGTCACAGGGGGAGACGTGTCACAGTTGACACTGGTCACAGGGAGACGTGTCACAGGGGGAGACGTGTCACAGGGGATACGTGTCACAGGGAGACGTGTCACAGGGGAGACGTGTCACAGGGGATACGTGTCACAGGGGAGACGTGTCACAGGGGATACGTGTCACAGGGGAGACGTGTCACAGTTGACACTGGTCACAGGGAGACGTGTCACAGGGGGAGACGTGTCACAGGGGAGACTGGTCACAGGAGACGTGTCACAGGGGAGACGTGTCACAGGGGAGACGTGTCACAGGGGAGACGTGTCACAGGGGGATACGTGTCACAGGGGAGACGTGTCACAGGGGGAGACGTGTCACAGGGGATACGTGTCACAGGGGATACGTGTCACAGGGGAGACGTGTCACAGGGGAGACGTGTCACAGGGGAGACTGGAGACAGGGGAGACTGGTCACAGGGGAGACTGGTCACAGGGGAGACGTGTCACAGGGGAGACGTGTCACAGGGGAGACTGGAGACAGGGGAGACGTGTCACAGGGAGACGTGTCACAGGGAGACGTGTCACAGGGGAGACTGGTCACAGGGGAGACTGGTCACAGGGAGACGTGTCACAGGGAGACGTGTCACAGGGAGACGTGTCACAGGGGGATACGTGTCACAGGGGAGACGTGTCACAGGGGAGACGTGTCACAGGGGAGACGTGTCACAGGGGATACGTGTCACAGGGGAGACATGTCACAGGGGAGACGTGTCACAGGGGAGACTGGAGACAGGGGAGACGTGTCACAGGGAGACGTGTCACAGGGAGACGTGTCACAGGGGAGACTGGTCACAGGGGAGACTGGTCACAGGGGAGACTGGTCACAGGGGAGACGTGTCACAGGGGAGACTGGTCACAGGGGAGACGTGTCACAGGGGAGACTGGTCACAGGGGAGACGTGTCACAGGGGATACGTGTCACAGGGGAGACGTGTCACAGGGGGAGACGTGTCACAGGGGAGACGTGTCACGGGGGAGACGTGTCACAGGGAGACGTGTCACAGGGGAGACGTGTCACAGGGGAGACTGGTCACAGGGGAGACGTGTCACAGGGGAGACTGGTCACAGGGAGACGTGTCACAGGGGAGACTGGTCACAGGGGAGACTGGTCACAGGGGAGACGTGTCACAGGGGAGACTGGTCACAGGGGGAGACTGGTCACAGGGAGACGTGTCACAGGGGAGACGTGTCACAGGGGAGACGTGTCACAGGGGAGACGTGTCACAGGGGAGACGTGTCACAGGGGAGACGTGTCACAGGGGAGACGTGTCACAGGGGAGACGTGTCACAGGGGAGACGTGTCACAGGGGAGACTGGTCACAGGGGAGACGTGTCACAGGGGAGACGTGTCACAGGGGATACGTGTCACAGGGGAGACGTGTCACAGGGGAGACGTGTCACAGGGGATACGTGTCACAGGGGAGACGTGTCACAGGGGATACGTGTCACAGGGAGAGCGTGTCACAGGGGAGACGTGTCACAGGGGAGACTGGTCACAGGGGAGACGTGTCACAGGGGAGACGTGTCACAGGGAGACGTGTCACAGGGGAGACTGGTCACAGGGGAGACTGGTCACAGGGAGACGTGTCACAGGGGAGACGTGTCACAGGGGAGACTGGTCACAGGGGAGACGTGTCACAGGGGAGACTGGTCACAGGGGAGACGTGTCACAGGGGAGACGTGTCACAGGGGAGACTGGTCACAGGGGAGACTGGTCACAGGGAGACGTGTCACAGGGGAGACTGGTCACAGGGGGAGACTGGTCACAGGGGAGACGTGTCACAGGAGACGTGTCACAGGGGAGACGTGTCACAGGGGAGGCGTGTCACAGGGGATACGTGTCACAGGGAGACGTGTCACAGGGGATACGTGTCACAGGGGAGACGTGTCACAGGGGAGACGTGTCACAGGGGAGACTGGTCACAGGGGAGACGTGTCACAGGGGAGACTGGTCACAGGGGAGACGTGTCACAGGGGGAGACTGGTCACAGGGGAACGTGTCACAGGGGAGACTGGTCACAGGGGAGACGTGTCACAGGGGAGACGTGTCAGCAGGGGAGACGTGTCACAGGGGAGACTGGTCACAGGGGAGACTGGTCAATGATTTCACGTTCCTCTTGGTCATCCTCTTGAAGAGAACTTCCGCCCCAATCCAGTAGAGGGCAGCAGAATCTAAAGGTGGTTGTCTACAGAGTGATAGCGTTGATATAAGGCTAGTGTACTGTACGAGTGCATTGGTTATGACCTGCATCACTGTCTTCCCTACTACATTGTAAGGGATAGGGTGCCATTTTAAAGGAACTGTCCAGTGAAAATCTCACTTTTAAAAGTTAATATTCTGTTAACTCACACCCAAATAATGTTGTTGCCTCATCCTATACTTGTATACTATTACAACTTTCAAGAATAGGTTTGAAGCCGGACTGAGATAAATAAAAAATTAAACGTTTGGGAACCACTGCTGATGGTCTCTGTTGTTCTGAGGTAAAATACTTTTCTGCAGGCGCAACTCATACTTTCTCATAAATCATTAATTGTTGTTAATGGGAACATTCCAGTTAAGCATGTGGATCTCAAGTCAGAAAAGCAGACTGGAGACTAGCAGACTGGAGACTAACAGACTGGAGACTAACAGACTGGGAGACTAGCAGACTGGAGACTAGCAGACTGGAGAAAAGCAGACTGGAGACTAGCAGGCTGGAGACTAGCAGACTGGAGACTAGCAGACTGGAGACTAGCAGACTGGAGACTAGCAGACTGGAGACTAGCAGACTGGAGACTAGCAGACTGGAGACTAGCAGACTGGAGACTAGCAGACTGGAGACTAGCAGACTGGACACTAGCAGACTGGAGACTAGCAGAGCT
Source organism: Coregonus clupeaformis (assembly GCF_020615455.1). Taxonomy (NCBI): domain Eukaryota; kingdom Metazoa; phylum Chordata; class Actinopteri; order Salmoniformes; family Salmonidae; genus Coregonus; species Coregonus clupeaformis. Next base: position 23,325 of record NW_025535734.1, on the reverse strand, counting down.
GGAGACTAGCAGACTGGGAGACTAGCAGACTGGAGACTAGCAGACTGGAGACTAGCAGACTGGAGGCTAGCAGACTGGATGCTAACAGACTGGATACTAACAGACTGGACACTAACAGACTGGAGACTAGCAGATGAGCAGATTGGAGACTAGCAGACGAGCAGACTGGAGACTAACAGGCTGGAGACTATCAGACTAGCAGACTGGATCAAACAGACTGGAGACTGGAGAATAGCAGACTGGAGACTAGCAGAATGGACTAGCAGACTGGAGACTAAGAGACTGGAGACTAACAGACTGGAGACTAACAGACTGGAGACTAGCAGACTGGAGACTAGCACACTTGAGGCTAGCAGACTGGATGCTAACAGACTGGATACTAACAGACTGGACACTAACAGACTGGAGACTAACAGACTGGAGACTAGCAGACTGGAGACTAGCAGATGAGCAGATTGGAGACGAGCAGACTGGAGACTAGCAGATGAGCAGATTGGAGACGAGCAGACTGGAGACTAGCAGGCTGGAGACTATCAGACTAGCAGACTGGAGACTAGCAGACTGAAGACAAGCAGACTGGAGACAAGCAGACTGGAGACTAGCAGACTGGAGACTAGCAGACTGGAGACTAGCAAACTGGAGACTAAGAGACTGAGACTAACATAATGGAGACTAGCAATTCGGAGACTAGCAGACTGGAGACTAGAAGACTAGCAGACTGGCAGACTGGAGACTAGCAGACTAGAGACAAGCAGACTGGAGACAAGCAGACTGGAGACTGGAGACTAACAAACTGGAGAATGGAGACTAGCAGACTGGAGACTAGCAAACTGGAGACCAGCAGACTGGAGACTAAGAGACTGGAGACTAGCAGACTGGAGACTAACAAACTGGAGACTGGAGACTAGCAGACTGGAGACTAGCAAACTGGAGATTAGCAGACTGGAGACTAACAAACTGGAGACTGGAGACTAGCAGACTGGACACTAGCAAACTGGAGACCAACAGACTGGGAGACTAAGAGACTGGAGACTAGCAGACTAGAGACTAGCAGACTGGAGACTAGCAAACTGGAGACTAGCAGACTGGGAGACTAACAAACTGGAGACTGGAGACTAGCAGACTGGACACTAGCAAACTGGAGACCAACAGACTGGAGACTAAGAGACTGGAGACTAGCAGACTGGAGACTAGCAGACTGGAGACTAGCAGACTGGAGACTAGCAGACTGGAGACTAGCAGACTGCACACTAGCAAACTGGAGACTAGCAGACTGGAGACTAAGAGACTGGACACTAACAGACTGGACACAAGCAGACTGGACACTAGCAGACTGGAGACTAGCAGAGTGGAGACTAGCAGACGAGCAGATTGGAGACTAGCAGACTGATGATTAGCAGACGAGCAGACTGGAGACGAGCAGACTGGAGACTAGCAGACTGGAGACAAGCAGACTGGAGACAAGCAGACTAGCAGACTGGAGACTAGTAAATTGGAGACTAGCAGACTGGAGACTAGCAGACTGGACACTAGCAGACTGGAGACTAGCAGACTGGAGACTAGCAGACTGGAGACTAGCAGATTGGAGACTAGCAGACTGGAGACTAGCAGACTGGAGACTAGCAGACTGGAGACTTGCAGACTGGAGACTAGCAGACTAGCAGACTGGAGACTAGCAGACTGGAGACTAGCAGACAGGAGACTTGCAGACTGGAGACTAGCAGACTGGACACTAGCAAACTGGAGACTGGAGACTAGCAGACTGGAGACTAGCAAACTGGAGACTAGCAAACTGGAGACCAGCAAACTGGAGACTAAGATACTGGAGACTAAGAGACTGGAGACTAAGATACTGGAGACTAGCAGACTGGAGACTAGCAGACTAGCAGACTAGCAGACTGGAGACTAAGAGACTGGAGACTAGCAGACTAGAGACTAGCAGACTGGAGACTAGCAGACTGGAGACTAGCAGACTGGATACTAGAAAACTAGCAGATTGGAGACTAGCAGACTGGAGACTAAAAGACTGAAGACTAGCAGACTGGAGACTAGCAGACTGGACACTAGCAAACTGGAGACTGGAGACTAGCAGACTGGAGACTAGCAAACTGAGATTAGCAAACTGGAGACCAGCAGACTGGAGACTAAGAGACTGGAGACTAAGAGACTGGAGACTAAGAGACTGGAGACTAGCAGACTGGAGACTAGCAGACTAGAGACTAGCAGACTAGCAGACTGGAGACTAGCAGACTAGCAAACTGGAGACTAGCAGACTGGAGACTAAGAGACTGGACACTAACAGACTGGACACAAGCAGACTGGACACTAGCAGACTGGAGACTAGCAAACTGGAGATTAGCAAACTGGAGACAAGCAGACTAGCAGACTGGAGACTAGCAGAGTGGAGACTAGCAGACTGGAGACTAGCAGACTGGAGACTAGCAGAGTGGAGACTAGCAGACGAGCAGATTGGAGACTAGCAGACTGATGATTAGCAGACGAGCAGACTGGAGACGAGCAGACTGGAGACTAGCAGACTGGAGACAAGCAGACTGGAGACAAGCAGACTAGCAGACTGGAGACTAGTAAATTGGAGACTAGCAGACTGGAGACTAGCAGACTGGACACTAGCAGACTGGAGACTAGCAGACTGGAGACTAGCAAACTGGAGATTAGCAAACTGGAGACCAGCAGACTGGAGACTAGCAGACTGGAGACTAGCAGACTGGAGACTTGCAGACTGGAGACTAGCAGACTAGCAGACTGGAGACTAGCAGACTGGAGACTAGCAGACAGGAGACTTGCAGACTGGAGACTAGCAGACTGGACACTAGCAAACTGGAGACTAGCAGACTGGAGACTAGCAGACTGGAGACTAGCAGACTGGAGACTAGCAGACTGGAGACTAGCAGACTGGAGACTAGCAGACTGGAGACTTGCAGACTGGAGACTAGCAGATTGGAGACTAGCAGACTGGAGACTAGCAGACTGGAGACTAGCAGACTGGAGACTTGCAGACTGGAGACTAGCAGACTAGCAGACTGGAGACTAGCAGACTGGAGACTAGCAGACAGGAGACTTGCAGACTGGAGACTAGCAGACTGGACACTAGCAAACTGGAGACTGGAGACTAGCAGACTGGAGACTAGCAAACTGGAGACTAGCAAACTGGAGACCAGCAAACTGGAGACTAAGATACTGGAGACTAGCAGACTAGAGACTAGCAGACTGGAGACTAGCAGACTGGAGACTAGCAGACTAGCAGACTGGATACTAGAAAACTAGCAGATTGGAGACTAGCAGACTGGAGAGACTAAAAGACTGAAGACTAGCAGACTGGAGACTAGCAGACTGGACACTAGCAAACTGGAGACTGGAGACTAGCAGACTGGAGACTAGCAAACTGAGATTAGCAAACTGGAGACCAGCAGACTGGAGACTAAGAGACTGGAGACTAAGAGACTGGAGACTAGCAGACTGGAGACTAGCAGACTGGAGACTAGCAGACTGGAGACAATCAGACTGGAGACAAGCAGACTAGCAGACTGGAGACTAGCAGACTGGAGACTAGCAGACTGGAGACTAGCAGACTGGAGACTAGCAAATCAGAAACTAGCAGACTGGAGACTAGCAGACTGGAGACTAGCAGACTAGCAAACTGGAGACTAGCAGACTGGAGACTAGCAGACTGGAGACTAGCAGACTGGACACTAGCAAACTGGAGACTGGAGACTAGCAGACTGGAGACTAGCAAACTGGAGACTAGCAAACTGGAGACCAGCAGACTGGAGACTAAGAGACTGGAGACTAAGATACTGGAGACTAGCAGAGTGTAGAGTAGCAGACTGGAGACTAGAAAACTAGCAGACTGGAGACTAGCAGCCTGGAGACTAAAATACTGAAGACTAGCAGACTAGCAGACTGGAGACTAGCAGACTGGAGACTAGAAAACTAGCAGACTGGAGACTAGCAGCCTGGAGACTAAAATACTGAAGACTAGCAGACTAGCAGACTGGAGACTAGCAGACTGGAGACTAGCAGACTAGCAAACTGGAGACATTATTTGGTAACAACACTGAATATGTTGAGCTGACGGGAGAGCTGACGGGAGAGGTTGTGTTTTCTCTAGCAGGAGGTAAGCTTGGCTTCTTATATGGTGTTGAGTAAAGCTTAAACCATGTATTTAGATCGTAGGTAGGTAGTTGTAGTTAGGTATTATAGGTAGTTTACTCAGGTAGTTATTGTAGGTTATTGTAGGTAATTATTGTAGGTAAGGACTGTATTCGGGTAGCTAGCGGGTAGCTACCGGTAACTTTTAGCAACTGTGGTTAGCTGTTTCCAATGTTATTTCACGCTTAAGAGTACCTGTAATTGAGCCAGCTAGCTGCCACCTTCAGCTGTTTTTCTAACCTCATTATCATTAACGTTAGGTGGTTGGTAGCTGCTGTACTTAATTTCGGCTACTGACTGCAGTCTGCCAGTTTGGCTTTATACATAGCTTGGGCTTTGTCGAGTAAGGCTTAAACTATGTATTTAGATTGTAGTTAGGTACTATAGGTAGGCATCGTGGGCTGTATATTATTAAGTAGTATAGGTAGGCATCGTGGGCTGTTGTGGGTAGCTGTTGTGTAGTTATTGTAGGTTACTTTTGTATTCGGCGGTGCCGGTGTAGCACGAAGCTAGCTAGCTAACTCACCTCCTGGATTAGCTGGCGAGTTGATATTAGCAACGGTTGCAACTAAAAACAATATCCTTTTAGCCAGCTACATTCGTTCGCAGCGATGCTGTTTTTCAAACAAAGTCAACACAGTAGCCATTGCTAGCCAGCCAACACTACCAGCTGGCTGTACTGTGGTAGCTAAATACAATATCTTTGTGCTAGCTACCCAACGTAATCATTGCTGCGTTATGAAAGGTAAGCTTGGCTTTATATGGTGTTGAGTTAAGCTTAAACCATGTATTTAGATTGTAGGTAGGTATTGTAGTTTGGTATTATAGGTAGCTTACTCAGGTAGTTATTGAAGGTTATTGTAGGTAATTATTGTAGGTAAGGACTGTATTCGGCGGACCCCGGCGAAGCACGAGGCTAGCTTACCCACTACTTGGACCAACAAAGCTAGCTAGCTAGCTAGCGGGTAGCTACTGGTAACTTTTTGCAACTGTGGTTAATTGTTTCCAATGTTATTTCATGCTTAAGAGTACCTGTGATTGAGCCAGCTAGCTGCTACCATTCAGCTGTTTTTCTAACCTCATCCGAGGCATTAACATTAGGTGGTTGGTAGCTGCTGTACTTAATTACAGCTACTGATAACAGTCTGCTGTAGTTTACAACAATTCTAATTTCTAAAGTGGAAGTTGGGAGAGTTTTACTCGAGCGGTTCAGTGAAACAATTATAGTTTCTGAGGTGGAAGTTGGGAGAGTTATATATATATATTTTTTTTTTTGGTGAGGGAGGCCTGCTCTCTCCTTTCCCTGATGTTTAGTTCATTTCATTCCGATCTCCTCTGCATCATTGTAGCCATCTGCTGCAGCCTGTCAACTATGCCTCTGCCTATCCCTGTTCTCTCCTCTCCGCACAGGCTACACAAACGCCTCACACCGCGTGGCTGCTGCCTCTCTAACCTGGTGGTCCCTGCACGCACCACACACATGGAGTTCCAGGTCTCAGGCAGCCTCTGGAACTGCCGTTCTGCCGCCAACAAGGCAGACTTCATCCCAGCCTATGCTACCCTCCAGTCCCTCGACTTCCTGGCGCTGACGGAAACATGGATTACCACTGAAAACACTGCTACTCCTACTGCTCTCTCCTCGTCTGACCATGTGTTCTCGCATACCCCGAGAGCATCTGGTCAGAGGGGGTGGTGGCACAGGAATCCTCATCTCTCCCAAGTGGTCATTCTCAATTTTTCCCCTAACCCATCTGTCTATCTCCTCATTTGAATTCCACGCTGTCACAGTCACTAGCCCATTTAAGCTTAATATCCTTGTCATCTATCGCCCTCCAGGTTCCCTTGGAGAGTTCATCAATGAGCTTGACGCCTTGATAAGTTCCTTTCCTGAGGATGGCTCACCCTTCACAGTTTTGGGGGATTTCAACCTCCCCACGTCTACATTTGACTCATTTCTCTCTGCCTCCTTCTTTCCACTCCTCTCCTCTTTTGACCTCACCCTCTCACCATCCCCCCACTCACAAGGCAGGCAATACGCTTGACTTCATCTTTACTAGATGTTGCTCTTCTACTAATCTCACTGCAACTCCCCTCCATGTCTCCGACCACTACTTTGTATCCTTTTCTCTCTCGCTCTCCTCCAACACTACTCACTCTGCCCCTACACAGATGGTAACAGCGCCGCCGCAACCTTCGCTCTCTCTCTCCCACTACTCTCTCCTCTTCCATCCTATCATCTCTTCCCTCTGCTCAATCCTTCTCCCTCCAATCTCCTGATTCTGCCTCCTCAACCCTCCTCTCCTCCCTTTCTGCATCCTTTGACTCCCTGTGTCCCCTATCCTCCCGGCCGGCTCGGTCCTCCCCTCCAGCTCTGTGGCTTGATGACTCATTGCGAGCTCACAGAACAGAGCTCCGGGCAGCTGAGCGGAAATGGAAGAAAACTAAACTCCCTGCCGACCTGGCATCTTTTCACTCCCTCCTCTCTACATTTTCTTCATCTGTTTCTGCTGCTAAGGCCACTTTCTACCACTCTAAATTCCAAGCATCTGCCTCTAACCCTAGGAAGCTCTTTGCCACATTCTCCTCACTGCTGAATCCCCCCCCTCCCTCTCTGTGGATGACTTTGTCAACCACTTTGAAAAAGAAGGTTGACGACATCCGATCCTCGTTTGTTAAGTCTAATGACACTGCTGGTCCTGCTCACACTGCCCTACCCTATGCTTTGACTTCTTTCTCCCCTCTCTCTCCAGATAAAATCTTGCGACTAGTGACTGCAGGCCGCCCAACAACCTGCCCGCTTGACCCCATCCCCTCCTCTCTCTTCTCCAGACCATCTCCGGTGACCTTCTCCCCTACCTCACCTCGCTGATCAACTCATCCTTGACCGCTGGCCATGTCCCTTCCGTCTTCAAGAGAGCGAGAGTTGCACCCCTTCTCAAAAAACCAACACTCGATCCCACTGATGTCAACAACTACAGACCAGTATCCCTTCTTTCTTTTCTTTCCAAAACTATTGAGCGTGCCGTCTTTAGCCAACTCTCGTGCTATCTCTCTCAGAATGACCTTCTTGATCCAAACCAGTCAGGTTTCAGGACTGGTCATTCAACTGAGACTGCTCTTCTCTGTGTCACGGAGGCTCTCCGCACTGCTAAAGCTAACTCTCTCTCCTCTGCTCTTGTCCTTCTAGACCTGTCTGCTGCCTTTGATACAGTGAACCATCAGATCCTCCTCTCCACCCTCTCCGAGCTGGGCATCTCCGGCGCGGCTCACTCCTGGATTGCGTCCTACCTGACCGGTCGCTCCTACCAAGTGGCGTGGCGAGAAGCTGTCTCCGCACCACGTGCTCTCACCACTGGTGTCCCCCAGGGCTCAGTTCTAGGCCCTCTCCTTTTCTCCCCTATACACCAAGTCACTTGGCTCTGTCATATCCTCACATGGCCTCTCCTATCATTGCTACGCTGACGATACACAACTAATCTTCTCCTTTCCCCCTTCTGATAACCAGGTGGCGAATCGCATCTCTGCATGTCTGGCCGACATATCAGTATGGATGACGGATCACCACCTCAAGCTGAACCCTGGCAAGACGGAGCTGCTCTTCCTCCCGGGGAAGGACTGCCCGTTCCATGATCTCGCCATCACGGTTGACAACTCCGTTGTGTCCTCCTCCCAGAGTGCGAAGAGCCTTGGCGTGACCCTGGACAACACCCTGTCGTTCTCCGCTAACATCAAGGCGGTGACCCGATCCTGCAGGTTCATGCTCTACAACATTTGGAGAGTACGACCCTGCCTTACACAGGAAGCGGCACAGGTCCTAATCCAGGCACTTGTCATCTCCCTTCTGGATTACTGCAACTCGCTGTTGGCTGGGCTCCCTGCCTGTGCCATTAAACCCCTACAACTCATCCAGAATGCCGCAGCCCGTCTGGTGTTCAACCTTCCCAAGTTCTCTCACGTCACCCCCCCTCCTCCGCACCTCCACTGGCTTCCAGTTGAAGCTCGCATCCGTTACAAGACCATGGTGCTTGCCTATGGAGCAGTGAGGGGAACGGCACCTCCGTACCTTCAGGCTCTGATCAGTCCCTACACCCAGGCGAGGGCATTGCGTTCATCCACCTCTGGCCTGCTGGCTCCCCTTCCTCTGCGGAAGCATAGTTCCCGCTCAGCCCAGTCAAAGCTGTTCGCTGCTCCAATGGTGGAACAAGATCTCCTTTGGCAATCAGTTCTTCTAACCCCCATTTACTCTTCTCACAATATGTGTATAGCGAGATTGCATTAAACGAAACCGCTTCGAACATTGTTTGTCTTGTTGTTTGACAAGTGCGTATCAGAGAGTTAATGAATGTTAAACATTGAGTCAATATTGAGCCGTTCCTGGCAAAAGTACAACTTCCTTCTGTAGTGTTATTTTGATCCAGATCCATCTTTCCTCTTGATTGATTCTATTCCCAAGAATTATACAAAGAATCAGAATCTTACTAGCGTGGAACCCTGTATTATCGGCATATTCAACAGCGTTTAAGAAATATATTACCTTCAACAGTGTTATCTTCGGGATCAAGCCATCAATGTTTTGTGATTATTGGTGTGTTAAAAATGTTAGCTAACGGGTTAGCAATTAGCATGTTTGACATTTCAGTGGAAATACTACTGTTATCAGCTTTTTTGATAAGCGGTCTAGCAAAATAATATCGTCCCGTATTATCGGCACACGGCCCCCCAGTTATTGGCCACCTTACTATTTTGTTAAATTACAAGATATATCCGTTTAATTTTGTTGAAAAAGAAACACCAACCTCGTAACCGAAGTGTTTACTACATAGTTGGCTAGCCTTCTGGTAAAATAAAATGACTTGCCTGTCAACTTTTCATTGCGTAGCTCCGGTGCGCCCTCCTGTGGACTCTTAAGAAATGGTTCTTCACCAACATATTCAGTGTTGTTACCAAATAATGTCTCATCATTTGTTTTACAGATTAATCTTATGTTTTGAGAAAGTAGATAACAGTTGAATAATAAAATATGAGTATTAATAATTTACATCAAATAAAACTTTAATTTCAGTTATGTGCATTAACATAAACAATGAAAACACTGTTGGAGTTTGTGTTGCAGAGATGCACTTGGAAACTGTAGTATCTGAGGAATTATGACTTTGTTAATGTTTTCAAATGGTATCTGAGAGAATGTTGATTTGGCCCAGGGAGACATCTGGAGAGCAGTTTTAGAGGGGCACCTTAAAGCAGAGGAAGTCTGTTAGGTGACCTCCTGGGATTGGTCTGTAGGGGAAAACACCCATATCAGATTACATAGGATATATACTATGGTTTGGGACAAAGGACGGGGAGAACAGCATATTTGAATTTGGGTCGGCTGTTCTCCGGGTGTCTGCAGACATCCATAAATTGAAGCTGTAACCCTTTTGTTATGAATAAACCTTTATGATCAAAGTACAGCGTCAGCGGATCTCCTTGTTCTCACAGCATAATTAGCAACGTTTTCTCGACACCACAGAAACTAAAGGAAGAAACACACAAGATGGGTTCAATAAACATATAAATTATGTTTTAGACATTTTTTTCAATAATTTCATATGAACACAAACAAAACAAACAATTAAATCTCGACCTCCATCACTATATTGTCACAATAATCCCAATAATATTCCAGCTCCACCGCTACCTCTGGATCCCACTGCACACACCTGCAGTGGAACCAGTGCTGGCAGAAGTCACAGCACAACCACGGCACCTCGGATCTACACTCCTGAGAGGAGCTTGCAGGCGGATCACGCTCCCCGCAGCGAGCACAGCAGGTGGTGTCTTCTTTTATATAAAAAATAAAATAATAATACAAATTGATTAATATGGTTTTGCAAAATGTAGAAGTTCTTCAACAACAATAGTAATTGATACAACTGAGAGAGAGAAAAACAGATGATGAAGTACCTGAGAGCGGTGCCATGGGTGGTGTGACAGATGTGACCGCTGGAGCTTTTCTCTTCCTTTTCTGTGCTGCAGTTTGAGAAAAAGTAGTGTTAGACTAAGCATGTTTCATCAAAACCCTTTTAAACATCAATACCTCTGGAGGAAGCTGCAGAGGGTTTGGAGGAGGTGGAGAGGACTTGAGGGCTGATGCTATGGACTGTAGATATGGAAAGAGAGATTTTTTTGTTTTTATATATTGCTGTTTTATAAAAACAGATAAAAGTAATTTTTTTGTAATTTAACATGTGTTTACCTGTGGAGGTGGCTGTATTCAAATTGCAGGGGGGCTGGGACACCAGACGAGGCTGCTATGGTGGTGTGACCAGGGGAGACGGAGGAGGCAGTTGGTCCAGAGGACGCCGTGTTGGTGGTGACAGACAGGTGGGGTGGTGGACAAAACCGCAACTAAGCTAGCAACATTAGAAAGTCCGTTAGCTATATTTCAGAGGTAATAAGTTGGATATTAAATTATGTGTGGTCTGTCACGCAGTCGAATTTTACAATATGCAGCGTGTCCCACAAAATGTGTACATATATAACTTTTTTGAAAACTCTCAAAACCTAACTTAACTTACATAAATTGCACTGAAAATCAGTGGTCAGCTAGCTAGAAGGGTGTCTATAGTCCCAAAACGTCCCGTTATTTCCCAGGCCATTTAAATGTTGAGCTGGAGGTGATTTAGTCCTCCAACCGCTAGAGAGTGTCCGAAGTTAGGGGGTGTCCGATGTTGGGGGGTCTCCGAAGTTAGGGGGTGTCCGATGTTAGGGGGTGTCCGATGTTAGGGGGTCGCCGAAGTTAGGGGTGTCCGATGTTAGGGGTCTCCGGAGTTAGGGGGTGTCCGATGTTAGGGGGAAAATTAGCTATAACTTTGTGGTCCTGTGGTGAGGCCTGGCTGTGAAGCAGACTAACGCCAACGATCATCCCTCTTTTCCAAGAACAGGCCATGAAACAGGACAAGTACTAAACCACCATTGAATTGTGTAACACTGAAGTTCAAAGAAGTTAATCAGGTTTTAAAGGTTTATTTGAACATCTTTGTACATATGCAGAACATACGTAAAATGTGATGTCGTACAATATATTAAAAAGCAGGTAAAACCATAAGATCAGCGTGAACAGATGGACAGTGCATAATCAATTAGTCATACAAAGGCCCACTCCTTCATTTGAAAAATAACTAAACGGCAGCCCCGTCACTTGGTTTGCTGTAAAAGCAGAGGGATAGGGCTGGAGAAATGTAACCACTCAAATTCGTATATGGCATAAATGGCTGTAAATATCACAGACTGGCCCTTTAAAGATTAATGAAACAATCTAAGATTCTGTAGAATCTTGATGAGTCTTTCCATTGATCACTGTTTACATAAGGGTTTACTGTAATCAATGGATGCCCATATGGCACCCTATACCCTATACCCTATACCCTATACCCTATACCCTATACCCTATGCCCTATGCCCTATGCCCTACACCCTACACCCTATACCCTATACCCTATACCCTATACCCTATACCCTACACCCTATACCCTATACCATATACCCTATACCCTACACCCTACACCCTATACCCTATACCCTATACCCTATGCCCTATACCCTATACCCTATACCATACACCATATACCCTATACCCTATGCCCTATACCCTATTCCCTATACCATATACCCTACACCCTATACCCTATACCCTATATCAATTTCAATCAATTTTATTTTATATAGCCCTTCTTACATCAGCTAATATCTCGAAGTGCTGTACAGAAACCCAGCCTAAAACCCCAAACAGCTAGTAATGCAGGTGTAGAAGCACGGTGGCTAGGAAAAACTCCCTAGAAAGGCAAAACCTAGGAAGAAACCTAGAGAGGAACCAGGCTATGAGGGGTGGCCAGTCCTCTTCTGGCTGTGCCGGGTGGAGATTATAACAGAACCATGCCAAGATGTTCAAAAATGTTCATAAGTGACAAGCATGGTCAAATAATAATCAGGAATAAATCTCAGTTGGCTTTTCATAGCCGATCATTAGAGTTTAAAACAGCAGGTCTGGGACAGGTAGGGGTTCCATAACCGCAGGCAGAACAGTTTAAACTGGAATAGCAGCAAGGCCAGGCGGACTGGGGACAGCAAGGAGTCACCACGGCCGGTAGTCCCGACGTATGGTCCTAGGGCTCAGGTCTCTCAGTTGGCTTTTCATAGCCGATCATTTAGAGTTGAAAACAGCAGGTCTGGGACAGGTAGGGGTTTCGTAGCCGCAGGCAGAACAGTTGAAACTGGAATAGCAGCAAGGCCAGGCGGACTGGGGACAGCAAGGTGTCATCATGCCCGGTAGTCCTGACGTATGGTCCTAGGGCTCAGGTTCTCAGAGAGAAAGAGAGAAGCGAGAGAATTAGAGAGAGCATACTTAAATTCACACAGGACACTGGATAAGACAGGAGAAGTACTCCAGGTATAACCAACTAACCCCAGCCCCCCGACACATAAACTACTGCAGCATAAATACTGGAGGCTGAGACAGGAGCGGTCCGGAGACACTGTGGCCCCATCCGAAGAAACCCGGACAGGGCCAAACAGGAAGGATACCCTACACCATACACCATATACCCTATTCCCTATGCCCTATTCCCTATACCCTATACCCTATACCATACACCATATACCCTATACCCTATGCCCTATACCCTATACCCTATACCCTATACCCTATACCATACACCATATACCCTATACCCTATGCCCTATACCCTATACCCCTATACCCTATACCATACACCATATACCCTATACCCTATTCCCTATGCCCTATTCCCTATACCCTATACCCTATACCATACACCATATACCCTATACCCTATGCCCTATACCCTATACCCTATACCCTATACCCTATACCCTATACCCTATACCCTATACGCTATACCCTATACCCTATACCCTATACCCTATACCCTATACCCTATACCCTATACCATACACCATATACCCTATACCCTATACCCTATACCCTATACCATACACCTATACCCTATACCCTATACCCTATACCCTATACGCTATACCCTATACCCTATACCCTATACCCTATACCATACACCATACACCATATACCCTATACCCTATACCCTATACCCTATACCCGATACCCTATACCCTATACCCTATACCCTATACCCTATACCCTATACCCTACACCCTACACCCTATACCCTACACCCTATACCCTATACCCTATGCCCTATGCCCTATGCCCTACACCCTATACCCTATGCCCTATACCCTATACCCTATACCCTATACCCTATACCAGGACTCTGTTCCAAAGTAGTGCACTATACACTGAGTGTACAAAACATTCCTGATATTGAGTTGCACCCTTCTTGACAAACCGGTGCGCCTGACACCTACTACCATACCCCGTTCAAAGGCACTTAAATATTTTGTCTTGCCCATTCACCCTCTGAATGGCACACATACACAATCCATGTCTCAATTGTCTCAAGGCTTAAAAATTATTCTTTAAACTGTCTCCTCCCCTTCATCTACACTGACTGATGTGGATTTAACAAGTGACATCAATAAGGGATCATAGCTTTCACCTGGATTCTTAATGTTATGTGCAGTCATTATATAGGGAATAGGTACACTTTTGGGACACATCCAACTTCTCAGGAATATCGATAGTGATCTAAGGACTATTATGCTTAATACATTACCCAATGTTACTTACAGTGAAGTTAATCTGATCTCTGACAGACAGACAGAACAATGGTAACGCCTAAAGTTTGATCAGTCCTCCTTAAATACAGAGTCAACTATCCCAGCATCATCGAGGTGCTTCCCTGAGTGTAGGTACTTCCTTGAGTGTAGTAGTTTAAAAGCAGGTACCTGGTGCCATACATTATCAGTAGGAGCAGATAGATTACCTGTTCAGGTGGACCAGGAGGACATCGTTAGAAGAACCATCATGGCACTCCAATGGGTAAAGCCGTGGATTGCTCTCCTCTTCGGACTGTCTGCTGCATATTCTGAGACTGGTAAGAAAAGATAAGACAAGATATGATAAAATGCCATTTAATATCACCTTAGGATAATTCATGTAGCATAGTTTAGGAACTAAAGAGGAGCTGGTCTAGAAGCAAAATAAGACTTGTTCCCTGTCTTTTTCCAGTTATGATTCCAGATATGACTTCCATTGGGAGTCTATATGATTCCAAACTGCAAATCTTGTCAGGTATTCTTTTTTTTACATATATGTTACCTAATACTCAAATATCTATATTATACTGTTATATTTTACATCTCATATTCAGACATGAATGGTGCAACTATACAGTACATTTCCCCCATGCAGCAGGAGTGAGTCCCACTCATAACGGGCAGGTCTGCAGCACATGGGGTAACTACCACTACAAAACCTACGATGGAGACTTCTTCCAGCTGCCCCTACACCTGTAACCACGTGCTGACGTCGCTGTGTAAGAGCAGCAGCGGCTATGAGGCCTTCAACGTTCAGCTGCAGCGGGAGAGGTAGACGGGCTGCCCACCATAACCAAGGTATTCCTTTGGGATCAGTCCTTTGATTGGTTTTTAAATTGCACTATGATTTTAATGTAAGGTGACCTTGAGATGTCCTGAAAGGCATCTGTCAAATAAAATGTATTGTTATTATTATTATTATTATTATTAAGGTGTCTTTGAAGCTGGATGGAACCTTCGTGGAACTGGCCAATGGTAACGTCAGTGTCAACGGAAAACAGTGAGTTCACAGTCCAATCAACAATGGCTCTTAGATGTGTCAAACCATTGGCTCTTAGATTTAGTGTAAAATAAATTGTAATAGAGGAAGCAAATTATAGGCGGTTTGTTACCACTTAACTACATCCAATGGAATTAATGTTATTCAGAGATCAATCTTATCAACTGTAGGGAAACAAAACGAATGGAGAGTTTTTTTTAATTTTTGCTTCAATTGCATTCAGTTGCTACTTTTGTACAAAGAATTCATACATTTAAAAAAAATGTATTAATATCATGGATGCAGTGTTGGATCATCATTCAGCTCAGCTTGAGATCCTCTTTTTGCTGTTTTAACATAATCTACATAATGTCAGTTTCAACGGGCATCAGTGATCAGTGATCTAAAAGCATGAATTGTATAGCATTCAGAGGTAAAACTCTTATTCTGAAGTTTAGTTGAACAATGTTGACCCCTTGTTGGAATACCAACCCTTCCCTCTGATGAACACTGCATTGTTTCGGTTCCCCTAGGGTCACCATACCATTTGGTCAGTTCAACGTCTTCATTGAGAGGACCGTTTCCTATGTGAAGATCACAGCCAAGCTGGGGTTAGTCGTCATGTGGAATGAAGATGATTCCCTCTGGGTATGTGTTCAGTCTGCTTTACTCATTTCCATATGTTTTCTGTCACACTACAGTGATATGCGGTTGTTTTTACCTGCTTTGGTTCAATGCACTGATTGTAAGACGCTCTGGATTAGAGTCTCTGCTAAATGTCAAATGTATGTGATGCTTTGCTGCAATATACTGGTCCTAATGAACATGGTCTATAGTTAGCTAGTGAATGTAGAGCAACATCAGTGTTAGTGGAACTGTTGGGATAAGAGTGGGAACATATCAGTGTTAGTGGAACTGTTGGGATAAGAGTGGGAACATATCAGTGTTAGTGGAACTGTTGGGATAAGAGTGGGAACATATCAGTGTTAGTGGAACTGTTGGGATAAGAGTGGGAACATATCAGTGTTAGTGGAACTGTTGGGATAAGAGTGGGAACATATCAGTGTTAGTGGAACTGTTGGGATAAGAGTGGGAACATATCAGTGTTAGTGGAACTGTTGGGATAAGAGTGGGAACATATCAGTGTTAGTGGAACTGTTGGGATAAGAGTGGAACATATCAGTGTTAGTGGAACTGTTGGGATAAGAGTGGGAACATATCAGTGTTAGTGGAACTGTTGGGATAAGAGTGGGAACATATCAGTGTTAGTGGAACTGTTGGGATAAGAGTGGGAACATATCAGTGTTAGTGGAACTGTTGGGATAAGGTGGGAACATATCAGTGTTAGTGGAACTGTTGGGATAAGAGTGGGAACATATCAGTGTTAGTGGAACTGTTGGGATAAGAATGGGAACATATCAGTGTTAGTGGAACTGTTGGGATAAGAGTGGGAACATATCAGTGTTAGTGGAACTGTTGGGATAAGAGTGGGAACATATCAGTGTTAGTGGAACTGTTGGGATAAGAGTGGGAACATATCAGTGTTAGTGGAACTGTTGGGATAAGAGTGGGAACATATCAGTGTTAGTGGAACTGTTGGGATAAGAGTGGGAACATATCAGTGTTAGTGGAACTGTTGGGATAAGAGTGGGAACTTATCAGTGTTAGTGGAACTGTTGGGATAAGAGTGGGAACATATCAGTGTTAGTGGAACTGTTGGGATAAGAGTGGGAACATATCAGTGTTAGTGAACTGTTGGGATAAGGTGGGAACATATCAGTGTTAGTGGAACTGTTGGGATAAGAGTGGGAACATATCAGTGTTAGTGGAACTGTTGGGATAAGAGTGGGAACAGAGAATGGTGTGGAAGACGGGCGTTAACTGCGTTAACATGATAAGAGTTTAAAAGGTTTTAACAACATGATGAGAGTTTAAAAGGTTTTAACAACATGATAAGAGTTTAAAAGGTTTTAACAACATGATAAGAGTTTAAAAGGTTTTAACAACATGATGGTTAGAGAGGGAGTAGGCGAAATGCTTGTAGCACAGGTACAAGGAGTGGAATGTTAGCATAAACAGCCTGGTACCCAGGCTAGAACAGCCTCAACTCATGATGAAGTGTGTGAAATGTCCAATTCATATGAACTGCTGTAGGTGTATGTAAAGCTGGCTGTATGTGAAATGGACATATTTACGAGTGCAATAAAACCTCAGTCATCTTCCATTGGTTTTATAGGTGGAGCTGAACTCAAAGTTCCAGAATCAGACGTGTGGGCTGTGTGGAGACTTCAACAGAGTCCAGATTTATGACCGAGTTCATTAAGAATGGTAAACACAATCACCAAATGTCTTAGGTGGGGGGACGGATTATGCTCCTGTTCTGCTTAGTGAATGTGTGGGTTCAATCTATGGCTTAGGAACAGGTCCTAAAGTATTTTACCATGTTAAGAAAGCGTTACAAAAACACAAAACACATGATGACAGAGACTGTTTGTAAGATAAAACTCTGTTTCTTTTCCCACAGATGCTCATCTCAACATAATCGACTATGGTGATATTTGGAAGATGAATGGCCCAACAGAGACCTGTACAGAAATCCCTGGTCCCAAGGAGCAGTGTGAAGACCAGGTATTTACACGTCTAGAGCTGAGCTGAACATTTAAGATTTTGTATTCATTACATTTAAACATGATTGTAAGATCTTGGAATGTCAGTTGAAATATCAATATCAACATCCTCATGGCTGACATTTGATCAGTACAAAATCCCTCTATGTTGCCTCTAGTAATTCTTCTTCTTCTTCTTCTTCTTCTTCTTCTTCTTCTTCTTCTTCTTCTTCTTCTTCTTCTTCTTCTTCTTCTTCTTCTTCTTCTTCTTCTTCTTCTTCTTCTCCTTCTCCTTCTCCTTCTCCTTCTTCTTCTTCTTCTTCTTCTTCTTCTTCTTCTTCTTCTTCTCCTTCTCCTTCTCCTTCTCCTTTTTCTTCTCCTTCTTCTTCTTCTTCTTCTTCTTCTTCTTCTTCTTCTTCTTCTTTCTTCTTCTTCTTCTTCTTCTTCTTCTCCTTCTCCTTTTTCTTCTCCTTCTTCTTCTTCTTCTTCTTCTTCTTCTTCTTCTTCTTCTTCTTCTTCTTCTTCTTCTTCTTCTTCTTCTTCTTCTTCTTCTTCTTCTTCTTCTTCTTCGTCCTTTTCAGACCGAACTTTGTGAGCAGCTTCTCACCAGCCTTGCCTTCAGTAGCTGTAAGGAGCTGATTGCCACAGAACTCTTTCATCAAGGCCTGTGCAGCAGACATGTGTCACTGTGGCAACAGTAGCAGCAGTGCCACCTGCGCTTGCCCCACCATGTCCGAGTACTCCCGCCAGTGTGCTCACGCAGGGGAAACCCAACAGTGGAAGACCGAGGAGTTCTGCTGTAAGGGAAATCTTTTTGTCTTTGTATTGGAACAGTTCTGTTGGAACTCAAAGTAAACACTTTGGTCATGCAATAATGCTTTGCCTTAGGTCATCTGTAGTGTCTTCTTCTTCTTCGAGATGCTGGTATTTACATTTACGTGACGGAAAACTGAGGAGCAAATCCCAATTTCCACTTAGTTGATGTCAATAAAAGACTAAAGTGAAAATCTGAAGTAATGAAGACTTGAAACAGATTTCTGATTAGGGTTATTTGTCTGTGTTGAGCAGTGGAGACATGTCCTTTCAACATGGAGTACCAGGAGTGTGCTAGTCCCTGCACTGATACCTGCTCCAACCCAGAGAGAGGAACCAGCATTGTGAGGAACACTGCACCGACGGATGCTTCTGCCCTGCCGGTACTGCACACTCACTGATTTTAACAGAGATGGGATCAAGTCACAATTTTGCAAGTCTCATGTCTTAACTTTCGAGTCTCGAGTCAAGTCCCAGGTAATAATGGGTAAGTCCCAAGAAATAATGGGTAAGTCTCAAGTAAAGTCCCACAGCTCAGCTCCCTAATTTGGGGTTTCGAGTCCTCAAGTCAAAGGTTAAGTGTTTAATGCCAATTTCAATGCATCAGTGATTTTGGACCCACATGTTTTACAAACTGCCCCCCGAGAGCAACTTACAGGAGCAGTTTGGGTTAATTAAGTGCCTTGCTCAAGGGTACACTGACAGATTTTCACCTAGTCAGGTCAGGGATTCAAACCATTGACCTTTCAGTTACTGGCCCAATGCTTTTCACCAATAGGCTACCTGCCGCTTTGGTATGCAGATATTTTCTAAACAGGGCACATGGTTTTAAAGAAATTCTGGAAAAACTCCTGGCCCTAGGGAGGATGAAAATCCTGTCAAACTGCAGCAACCTTGTACTTAATATGAAATATGTTTGAAAACGACTTTCCGTTACCCATCAACCACTGCAATTGGACAATAGAAGTCACAGGGCTGAGCTTTGCTTTATGCAGGCAACTGCAATAAAAAAACTATTAAACTAATTAAAAAGTAACTCACACAGTCTATTTATGTCTTCAGTATTGTGTTTGTTTGATTAATTTCAGTTAATCATTTCGGATTGAAAAGATCAAGGGAGCCTAGCCAGCAAGCCCAAGTTTGAATATAGCCTAAACCGAATTTGATCACATTCACATTTTCTCTAGAAACAAATAAATGGGCTATAAATTGGCTATAACATTACCACATATTCCCCTGGCCAGAGGGCAGGAGGGGACATTGGCTGTGGCCTATGCAGCTGGAGGCTGCAGTTGTTATCAGTCGTCTAGTTGATCAGACTGAGAAATAGTCCCATTTTCTTCCCCTATAGTTTGGGTGGAGGCTGCTGCAGCATTTCTGTCAAGGGTTCTTGCTTGTGTATGTCGGGAGTGATGTGTTATCATGTTAGCTAAACAAATATCGAGGACAGTGGAGCGGCAGCGCTTTGCTAGATTATCTTTGTGCCCAGCCTGTTTTCCGTGAATCTGATTGGTCAAGACACAGAACAAAAAGGCACAGAGCCTGCAGCGCTCTGATTAAAATAACAGATAGGCTGTCATACAGCTCAAGTCCAAGTTAAGTCATGGGTCATAGACGTGGTCCTCTGTAGCTCAATTGGTAGAGCATGGCGCTTGTAACGCCCAGGGTAGTGGGTTCGATCCCTGGGATATTGAATGTAATTTATGGAACCAGGTGACTAAATGTATTGAATGTCATTTATGGAACCAGGTGACTAAATGTATTGAATGTAATTTATGGTGTCAGGAGACTAAATGTATTGAATGTAATTTATGCAACCAGGTGACTAAATGTATTGAATGTAATTTATGGAACAAGGTGACTAAATGTATTGAATGTAATTTATGGAACCAGGTGACTAAATGTTTGAATGTAATTTATGGAACCAGGTGACTAAATGTATTGAATGTAATTTATGGAACCAGATGACTAAATGTATTGAATGTAATTCATGGAACCAGGTGACTAAATGTATTGAATGTAATTTATGGAACCAGGTGACCTAAATGTATTGAATGCCTTTCTCATAGGAACCGTGTTTGATGACCTCACTCAGACAGGCTGTGTAGCTGTGAACCAGTGCTCTGCTCTCCACAACGGACAGTCTTACCAGCCTGGACAATCATTCTCAAGAACATGCCAGACATGGTAAGAGCTGCACTGTTTTAGCATACACACTGAATTATTGTGTGTGTTGAGCTGGATGTGTTGAGCCGGATGTGTTGAGCTGGATGTGTTGAGCTGGATGTGTTGAGCTGGATGTGTTGAGCCGGATGTGTCGAGCCGGATGTGTTGAGCTGGATGTGTTGAGCTGGATGTGTTGAGCCGGATGTGTTGAGCTGGATGTGTTGAGCTGGATGTGTTGAGCTGGATGTGTTGAGCTGGATGTGTTGAGCTGGATGTGTCGAGCCGGGATGTGTCAGGCCGGATGTGTTGAGCTGGATGTTTGAGCCGGATGTGTTGAGCTGGATGTGTTGAGCTGGATGTGTTGCCGGATGTGTTGAGCTGGATGTGTTGAGCTGGATGTGTTGGAGCTGGGATGTGTTGAGCTGGATGTGTTCGAACCGGATGTGTTGAGCTGGATGTGTTGAGCCGGATGTGTTGAGCTGGATGTGTTGACGGATGTGTTTGAGCTGGATGTGTTGAGCTGGATGTTGAGCCGGATGTGTTGAGCTGGATGTGTTGAGCTGGATGTATTAGCTGGATGTGTGCGTGTGTTGTCTGTGTGTTGAGCTGGATGTGTTGAGCTGGATGTGTTGAGCTGGATGTGTTGAGCTGGATGTGCGTGTGTGTTGAGCTGGATGTGTCGTGTGTGTATGTGTGTGTGCTGTAGGCTAAACTGACTGTATCTCTCCGTTAGTACCTGTAACCAAGGCCAGTGGAGTTGTACAGATCTAGATTGTCCAGCTACCTGCTCCATAGTGGGAGGTTCCCACATCACCACCTATGATGGGAAAGACTACACCTTCCATGGAGACTGCTCATATGTCCTGTCCAAGGTAGGGATCTAAACTAACGTATGGAGACTGCTCATATGTCCTGTCCAAGGTAGGGATCTAAACTAACGTATGGAGACTGCTCCGCCTGTATGTCCAAGGTAGGGATCTAAACTAACGTATGGAGACTGCTCCCGCTGTATGTCCAAGTAGGGATCTAAACTAACGCATGGAGACTGCTCCCGCTGTATGTCCAAGGTAGGGATCTAAACTAACGTATGGAGACTGCTCATATGTCCTGTCCAAGGTAGGGATCTAAACTAACGCATGGAGACTGCTCATATGTCCTGTCCAAGGTAGGGGATCTAAACTAACGTGATGGAGACTGCTCCCGCTGTATGTCCAAGGTAGGGATCTAAACTAACGTATGGAGACTGCTCATATGTCCTGTCCAAGGTAGGGATCTAAACTATCATGATGGAGACTGCTCCCGCTGTATGTCCAAGGTAGGGATCTAAACTAACGTATGGAGACTGCTCCCGCTGTATGTCCAAGGTAGGGATCTAAACTAACGTATGGAGACTGCTCATATGTCCTGTCCAAGGTAGGGATCTAAACTAACGTATGGAGACTGCTCCCGCTGTATGTCCAAGGTAGGGATCTAAACTAACGTATGGAGACTGCTCATATGTCCTGTCCAAGGTAGGGATCTAAACTAACGTATGGAGACTGCTCCATATGTCCTGTCAGGTAGGGATCTAAACTAACGTATGGAGACTGCTCCCACTGTATGTCCAAGGTAGGGATCTAAACTAACGTATGGGAGACTGCTCCCGCTGATGTCCAAGGTAGGGATCTAAACTAACGTATGGAGACTGCTCATATGTCTCCTGTCCAAGGTAGGGATCTAAACTAACGTATGGGAGATTGCTCCCGCTGTATGTCCAAGGTAGGGATCTAAACTAACGTATGGAGACTGCTCATGTCCTGTCCAAGGTAGGGATCTAAACTAACGTTATGGAGACTGCTCATGTCCTGTCCAAGGTAGGGATCTAAACTAACGTATGGAGACTGCTCCCACTGTATGTCCAAGGTAGGGATTCTAAACTAATGTATGGAGACTGCTCCCACTGTATGTCCAAGGTAGGGATCTAAACTAACGTATGGAGACTGCTCCCGCTGTATGTCCAAGGTAGGATCTAAACTAACGCATGGAGACTGCTCCCGCTGTTTGTCCAAGGTAGGGATCTAAACTAACGTTATGGAGACTGCTCCCGCTGTATTTCCAAGGTAGGGATCTAAACCAACGTATGGAGACTGCTCCCGCTGTATGTCCAAGGTAGGGATCTAAACTAACGTAGGAGACTGCTCCCGCTGTATGTCCAAGGTAGGGATCTAAACTAACGTATGGAGACTGCTCCCGCTGTATGTCCAAGGTAGGGATCTAAACTAACGTATGGAGACTGCTCCGCTGTATTGTCCAAGGTAGGGATCTAAACTAACGTATGGAGACTGCTCCGCTGTATGTCCAAGGTAGGGATCTAAACTAACGTATGGAGACTGCTCCCGCTGTATGTCCAAGGTAGGGATCTAAACTAACGTATGGGTGGATATTAGTGCCAACAGAAATATTGAATACAAATTTGATTTCTTAATAGACATTATTCAATTCCAGATTCCATTTCAGTTGGCACTGATACTGACTCCATACTAATCGTCTACTGTATGTTTAGTAGATTTAACTCCTGACTCCTGACGAACATGTACTGGCCTAGCCGAGCCACATCCGGCATAGATTGCGGCCGACAGGTGGCAATCCACTTACATTAGCGGTGCTTGTACATACCATTGCTATCACTATCCATATCCATCTCATAAATAAAATCTAACTTTTCAATCAAGTTGCACCATAATATACACTGCCTTCATTCACACCCTTGAACTTTTCAACATTTTGTTGTGTAACAGCCTGAATTAAAAATTTATTAAATAGTGTGTTTTTTTGTCACTGGCCTACACACAATATCCCATAATGTCAGAAGTG